>NC_042622.1:168868882-169097529 GCF_901001135.1 Rhinatrema bivittatum | reverse complement strand
TACCGGGCCTCTTCTCACCCGCTGCAACAACGCGGCTCCTCTTCTGCACGCGGCTGCTTCATCTCCTTCCTGCCCGTGCGGCTCCGGCAAACATTTTTCTTCCGGGGGCCGCGTGGGCAGGAAGGAGGCAGAGCACCTGCACGTTTAGACGTGCCCTTTTTCTTACGGCCGTGGTGACGTGAACTCACCACGGCCTTACCGATCTTCCTGCTGTGTGTCTGCGGCACACAGCACAACGATTCTTCACTGCTTAGCCGCCAGTGGGATGAGCTCCACCGGCGGCCGCATTGGCTCCCACTTGCCGGTGTGTCACGTGCACCGGGCTTGCGCGACACACCGGCACACCTCAGGCGACACACTAAAGTGTCGCGACACACACTTTGGAAAGCTCTGCCATACTGGGTCAGATCAAGGGTCCAGCAAGCCCAGCATCCTGTTTACAACAGTGGCCAAACCAGGCTACAAGAACCTGGCACGTATCCAAACAGTAAGAAGATCCCATGCTACTGATACCAGTAGTAGCAGAGGCCATTCCCTAAGTCAACTTAATTAATAGCAGTTAATGGACTTCTTCTCCAAGAACTTATCCAACCTTTTTTAAACCCAGCTACACTAACTGCACTAACCACATCCTCTGGCAACAAATTCCAGAGCTTAATTGTGCATTGTGAAAGAATTTTCTCCAATTAGTTTTAAATGTGCCACATGCTAACTTCATGAAGTGCTCCCTAGTCTTTCTATTATCTGAAAGTGTAAATAAGCGATCCACATTTACCTCTATCATATCCCACCTCAGCCGTCTTTTCCAAGCTGAAAAGTCCTAACCTCTTTAGTCTTTCCTCAGAGGGGAGCTATTCCGTATGCTCATTCTTGTGCTGCCAAATTTCACACCACCTGCAATAGCTGCAAGGAAGAGACTTGTAAACCAATGTATAAAGAACTGCAGTAAATTAGTCCTGAAATTACTAATGTCTGTAACACTGAATGAAAGTCCTGAGATTGAGAAACAAAGCATACAAAACCTGCAGTACACAATTTGTGCGGCCTTAAACTGAGAATGGAAAGCTGATGAGGGATCCTGGATAACACAGAAAGCTCTTTACTGGGGGTGGAAAGGAGTGACAGAAGATGAAACATCTTCACATGGAAATCTAGAGTCTCATCTGTTCAGTTTTCCCAATATTTGAAATCAGTTTATTCTCAAAGAGCCACTGATTTATAGCAGTAATATATTTAGCCATCTTTCCAAAGTCTTGGGGACTAAAGCTGAAAATGTCACTGCAAACTGAATATCCTAGCCAGCAATCCAGTTTTCTCCAGGGCTAATATGGCTACTAGAATTGTAGCCCTTAAAATGAAATTGTCATTGAATGTTGCCAAGTTATTTGCATTTAAATATGATTTTTATTTTTTCCTTGCCCTCAATTACTTTTTTCATGAAACTGTTTTCATGACAAAGAACAGAAAGATTATGGCTTATTCTTATATAAATGAATAGCACCTCTCATGTTTGAATTGGAGACTGTAATTACAATATTGTCTAGATGAGACATATAATCCTGTGGATAAGATAACATTTGAAAACGTTCTTTTGTTGTGGAAACTATTACAAATCCCATACATGTATCAGTATTAGATTTGAAAATCTTTGACGTAGGGATTCTGGTTATATAAATGTTATCTTGTACAGAAACTGTGTACATCTGCAGCAGTACACAAATAGGTTATCTATACAATGATCAGCTCCCCCTTTTAAAGAAATGTTATAGTCTGAAAAATGCCCAGATCTCATTAATATTTGAATGGAAAAACTATTGACGGAAGTGACAGCATGGACGTCCACAGGAGCAGTTTAACCACCAGCGAGAATAGACAGTAACCTTCCTCAAGATAAGTAATCCCGACTATTCATTAAGTCCATTCACATCCCCTGAAGAAAGACCGATACACGGTCAGAAACGAGGCCTTGTCGGGTGGACTTTCAAAAACGGTTTCTTATATAAGTCGGTTTTATCATTACAATTCAGACATGCAACCATAGTAATTAATCTCCTAAAGACTTTATAGCACATTAGATAAACTTTAAAAAAAATCACATAAGGTCGGAGGTGGAAAGTTTATGATTAAACTAGTTTAAAGGCATTACAAGCCAGTAATGCCTGAAAAATTTATGAAACATTCCACTTCCCCCTTTAAAAATTGTTGCTTATAAGTTTCGGTATTATAAACTGCGCACAGAAATATGAGAGGTTGTTCCCCTCAGTATCTAATATATTACTGAAAAAAAAAAATACATAAGGACACTTCATATTAGAGTTGGGATATATTGCACAGTGTCCTGGAAGTACATTTTAGAGGTGTTTAGATTTTTGGTTTGTCACAAATCTCATTAATGGCATTAATATTTAGGTTTGGAGCAGTGTGGAGTCCAACTCTGCCCCTGTTTGACAAACAATCATTTCTCAGCACTGCAGATGTCAAATTGAGCAATATCCCGTTCTGTGTATGTATACATGACCGACCCATCCATCTTCTTATGTTGTCCATTGTAAACAGTGTAAGAGAGAGAGAGAGAGACACAGAGTACCACAGACTCAGGAGGGGAAATCCCTCTACATTTATTGAAACTGAGGGGTTGTTCAGGCAAGGCTTGCAGTGAGAACCAGAGGTGGGGGAGGCCTTTATGGCTGGCTGTTTGAGAGATCTGAGGTTTTGGAAATGTGATTTTGATAAAAGCCTTGCCTTGCCCAGAAACGGAGGAAAAAGCTTAAACAAGATTATAGAATAGCACTTTGGAAAAGATGTTTTAATAGGAACCTTGGCTACACATGGAAAATTACCCGGTAATCAATTGGGTGAAGAAAAAGGCACATGTGATACTGACACACTGCTCAGAATGGGGTTATGAGGTTCTTTTGCTAAGGTCTTGATATTGCCCAGCTATAAGGAAGTGCTGGTTACCTGAAGGAGCCCTGCTGGAAGGCATTAGCCTACAAGATGGGGAAGTGGATGGATAGCTGGAGGCCGGCCTGGGTATTATAATGAAGTAACAGAAATAGTTGGAGGTCAGTTGACAAATAGTAAATCTAGCTTTTTATCGGAATAACAAGCTCTTTTTACTTGCTGTATATTCCATTCACAAGGATGGTGCATGCTGACTTTTTCCTTAAATATCTGGTAATGTTCATATGCATACAATGTATACTTAAAAAAAAAACCAAAAAACCCCCTTCCCAGCTCATGTCGTTTGTGTCCGTGTACTACTGTCCAAAAATTCAGCCTATTACTGCTGACAACATATTAACATCTAATTAGCATGCCGCAAGGCCTTGCAAGAAACTTCAGTTTGGTTAGTCGGAGAGCTTGCTTCCTGCTACCTTGGTTTTGCTTTCCGGGAATCTGTGTATGTTACTGACTGAGAGAAGAGCAGGCATTGATTGAGAATAATGGCCCAGCGTGGAAAATTTCTCTTCTCAGTTACTCTTACAAAGATATCTGCTTCTGTCGGTGCTGAGTGGGTAGTTACATGCTAGATTCATTACATTTTTTCTTTCCTTTCTCTTACTTGGCATGAGAGTATAACTCGTGTATTAGATGATACATTTTACTGGGTCTAAGGTGGTGCTTTACCTTACCCATCATATTGTTACTGCTCCTCCTCAATTCCTTTGGAAACGTACATGCAGTCCAGGCCTGTAAAAGTACTGCCTGGCTCCACCACTCTAAAAGTGGCCATGCGCATGCCTTGAAGCTCTAAATTGTAAAGTGTGCTGGAATGCTGCAAAGTGTTATATAAATCCAGATTAGTACTGTGTTCATTATACTAATCCATTTCTGAAGGAATATGTTCCTTTCATCTTCTACAAACATAAGTATTCAGCCATATATATATATATATATTTTGGGAGCAAATCGAGGGTTGTGAGACAGTTAGCAAAAAAAAAATCATGCTGAAGCATGCCTGCAAAATCCTCTCTCCTATTGGCTGTCTGTCAGCTGTCTATATCCTGTACATCCTGCATCTAGTGTTCTGCAAACAGATCATTATGAAATAGAAATATTGACTTCTAGGCTGGCCAGTGCTTAACACTGTGTGCTTGTGAAACAGTGCCTGGGGGTTCAAATCCCCATCTTTAGGTTGGATATACAGTAGTTTTCAATGTAACCTTTCTAAAAAGCTAAATTTAATAGGGACATTAAAACTGACTGGTTGGATTACAGGAATTCTGACAAGTATCAAATATCTAGTTATGATGATACCAAACACCTGCAGTGAGATTTGTGATAATTATGTCTTATAAAGCATTTTTTGTATCTCATAATTGACATTTTTCTCATGGTATGTTGACCTATCTACTCTTGCTGCTCACACCAAACTTTGTTAAAGACTTTTTTCTGTCTTTTTTCTGATTTACTGGGGAAGTACGGCAACCAACCAAGACTCCCCGAGTGGCATAAAGCATGCATATGGAAGTGACTTCCTGGCATCTGTATTTGGACACATGGTTTAAGTTTAATTTAATCTTCCATTGGTTGAATGGATGACTATTCGGTTTTCCTAGGAGCGAGAGACCTGTGTGCATGCCTGCTTAATACAGAAGCATTCTGTCTTCTTTCAGAAGGCAACACTGCTAATATAATTCACTCTGTATAATCAAAACCATATTGCTACAGAAACATTTTCCGCTTCATGAATTTTATGCTTGCATGCCTACAGTTTACTTGTTTGTTCATTGCACACTGACCTGATAAGATTTAACTTTTCAAAACTAGTCACAATTTTTGTTAAGTTACTTGAATAAAAAGATGACCTACAACAATGTATTTCAAATGTGATCACAAACAGATTTTATTTTTTTTGCAGCCACTCTGGATGAGTATTTTAGGATAGATTGTCACTAGCAGGAGTTTAGTGGCACTCTGAGGCTATCAAAAAATTTGTTGAGAACCCCGATTTACAGCTCATGTATTTTGATCTTTATTTCTGTATAGCTCCAATTAGGAGCAATTCAGATGCAGCAGGATTGGGAAGTAGAACAAAGACTATCTTCTGAGATGTGTGGCAAAATCGTCCCTGCCTGACCGGGCCTGCGAGGACTTACAGAGCAAAGCACAAAATGAACTGGATAATAAGAAACTACCTGAGATAGATGTCACTGAAATAGTTGTATATACCTATGAATCATACTCACGGAAAGAGCAGAGAAGTGAACAAAGTACATACAAAGCAGGCAGGATGAGTAATAGCATTTCCCAAGGTCCACAATCATATTCTAACAGCATACAAGAAACCAAAGCATGCATGCAGAGCCCAACCGTAAGCAGAAGCTGGTCTGCACCTGACAAGCAGATGAGAAAAGTGGGATGAAGACTAAAGCAGCAACATGGTGCAGCCTTTGTCATATAGTGAGTCTTAGAGAGCAACATTAGATGTTTTGCCCCTTTTTTTTTTCCAGAATTTCACTAGCATTGTCTGCTGCCTTAATGGTGGGTCAGATGTAAGATTTTAGTGCTTATTAATAAAGGACCAGATTTTCTAATCTATGCCTGATTTAATAACATGCGTGCGCAGGCACTCGCATGTTATAAAATCCTGGGTCGGCGTGCGCAAGAGGGTGCATACTTGTCCATCTTGCGCACGCTCCTAGGGAAGCCCCGATGGCTTTCCCTTGTTCCGACCCGCCCCCCACCTTTTGTTTCTTTATTTATACCTGCCTCTGGGCAGTCATAGGTTGCGGCCTGGCTCCAGCCTGCCCAATCCCTGTCCATTTTTTTCAAGCCCCAAGACATACATGCTTCCCCCCCCCCCCCCCCCCCCACCGAGCCTATGCAAAAATGGGCTTGGTGCGTGCAAGAGGGTTTTAAAAGGGTTACGCGCGTAACCCTTTTAAAAATCCGCCCCAAAGTACCTACTAGGGTTGTGCCTACCCTTTTTAAGACTCTTTTTTTTTTTTTTTTTTTTTTTTTTTTTTTAATTTTATTAAAGATCTATAGATCCATGCACTTGAGATTGGATGGTTAGATTTGGCTTGCAATGCCTTCCTCTCGGATTGTCCAGTTATGTAAAACACAGGCAAGGACTGTGGTATTCACTGATCCCTTTTTTTTTTTTTAATGGAATGCATTTCCTGGCGTGTAGCCAGATGGACTCAGAACGAATGGGATAGTATCTGCGTGCTAGCAGTTGGAGACGGATCTGACGTCAGCACGGGGGTATATATATCCCCACAGGAAGCGCAGCAACTCAGTAATTTCTGTCTCCAAAGCAGTTTGGAGTGCCTGCACGCTCGTTGAGCATGCTTTCCAAAGCTACTTTAATTTTCTCTTTCTTATAATTCTAGATTCTACTTCCTAATCTCTACAAACCCATCGAGCCCCGCACTCCTGCGGTGATACCCTAAGGTCCCTCCCCCAGTAGAGTTGCCCGGGGTGATTTCCATGATCCCCCGGTGAGTTAAGTCCTCGGTCCGGCCAAAGCGCGGCAGGGACATAGCCCCCGGGCGAGGTTCGGGTGAGGCATACGAGGCGCCTCGGTCCCGGCGTGGACGAGGTAGCGGGTGCATATCCTCAATCGCGGTGGTGAAGGTACTTACCCGCTCTCCCCGCAAGCCGGAGACCGCCCGGGTTCCAGCCGAGGAGCGCCGTGGTTCAGGTGAGGCGTACATCTCTTATTTCGGGTCTCCGAAGGAACAGAGGATCGGCGGCGTGGCACACCAAGGAGGGCACCATTTTGTGGGCCTCGTTATTAAAGCGGCATCCTGGGCGGAATCCAGGATGCTGTCGCCTGCAGAAATATGTAAAGTAGCGACATGGTCCTCCCTCCATACCTTTTCCAGGTTCTACCGTCTGGATGTCCAGGCTAGGGAGGACTCAGCCATTTGCGAGGGCGGTATACTACATGGTCCTCAGGCAGCCTCCCGCCCAGGCTGGGAGTAAAGCTTTTGTACATCCCATTCGTTCTGAGTCCATCTGGCTACACGCCAGGAAATGTTGAGATTACTACCTGATAATCTCCTTTTCCTTACTGTAGACAGATGGACTCAGCATCCCGCCCAGCTGCCTGTGTACATGGGTATCACCGATTCAAGGTAAGCCATGTCTTATATTCCATAAGAGCGTACACTCTACCAGATGTCAACGCCTTCCGGTTGGGAATGCTGGCGGTCTCCAGCTACTATCAATCGGTCAGGGGAATCCTGTTTTCACTTTTCACTGAGCGTCAGTACACATATCCATAACAGCTTTTGCAAGGAAGATTACTGAGTTGCTGCGCTTCCTGTGGGGGTATATATACCCCCGTGCTGACGTCAGATCCGTCTCCAACTGCTAGCACGCGGATACTATCCCATTCGTTCTGAGTCCATCTGTCTACATTAAGGAAAGGAGATTATCAGGTAGTAATCTCAACATTATCTAATGCTTTTGAGAGCAGAGACTTTTGTTCAGTCATTTAAGCAGTGGTGTAACCACGGGTGGGCCATGACCCACCCATTTTGAGCTCAGACCCACTCACTTAGTGTTGCCCGGCGGCCTGAAAAGAGAGGCCCAGTCACAGAGCTCTCGTGTACATGTCCAGCACTGCCAGACATGCACAGCCAGCAGAGCAACAGCCAAAGAGTGGAGGCGGCCCGGGAGGCTGCCAGTGGACCCTTTTCCCCACCGGCGACCGAAGAGAGGAGGTAGCTTGCGAGGCTGCCAATGGCTTCCACTCTACCAGCAGCTGGGACGGAAAAAAAAGCCCAGGAGGCTGCCAGTGGATTTCTTCCCACCAGCAGCCGAGAAGAGAATACCGCCAGGAGAGAGCCTGTTTGCCTACTCTACCATGTGTGCTGGCCCTATGGAATTCAAAATTCTTTTGGCTAGCATATGCTCTATGCTGATCTTGAGATGCATGAGATCAGCATAGAGGAACTGCTAGCCACAAGAGTTTTGTATAGTGCAGAGGCTGGCACACGAGGAGAAGCAGCAGAACGGACTTTCCCCTTCTGCTCCCAGTGGGAAGACTGCCTGGGTGTGTGGGTGTCGGTGTGAATGGGAGCCTGGCTGGGGGGGAAGAAGTGTTGGTATGAATGGGAGCCTGGCTGGGGGGAAGAAGTGTTGGTGTGAATAGGAGCCTGGCTGGGGGAGAGCTATGTGAGAGAGAGACATGGGAGTGGAGAAGCTGTGTGTGTGTGAGAGAGTGACCATGTGGATGTAAGAGAGCATTTGGAAGTGAGCCCCTGTGTGTGTGTTGAAGTGGCAGCCTGCTTTTTAGAGTGAGACCCTATGTTTGTGAGAGCCTGTGTGTGAAACAATGTGAGAGCTTATGTGCCTTTGAGGGGGGAATGGGAGCCTGCGTATGAAAGACATCATATGAGAGCGAGAGTCTGGGGGGGAGGAACCTGCGTGTGAGCCTGCACGTGAGAGAGCATATGAGAAATGGGAGCCTGTGTGAGAGAGTGCATGTGTGTATGAAGGAGGAAGGAAAGAAGACGAGAGAGAAGAAACAGAATAAAAAAGACCATGAAAAAGGAATTAAGAAAACAGACAAGGGAACAAAGACACTGGGACTAACAGATTAAAAAAATAAGATCAGATGACAAAGGTAAAAAAAAAAAAACTTTCAGTGATTGAAATATGCCATCTTTGGGAATGCATTTCTTATATATTTGCATTTTGCTGTTTCTTCAGTGTTCAGAGTCTGGTTTCTCAAGCTTTTCATTTCAGTTTTGTCTGCATGTTTGTTTCTAATTTGTAATCTCTTATTTTGTATTGGGTAGGGGTCTGTCTGTATTGTGTATGTGTAACAGTTACAGTATTTCAGCTAGCATTTATTTCTCTGTAGGGATTTGTAGCAGTTTGGCTTGTTCTGTTTGCCCACACGGTTGTGTGGCTGTGTTCTAGGGCTTAGTGTAATGCCTTTCCTGCCTTTTTGTAGATAAGATTGCTGCTGTTTTGAGTCTTGAGTTACTGCTGTTATGGCATAGTATGGCAAGATTCTAGGGGTTTGGGGGTTTGTTTTTTTTTTGTAGGGATTTTGTCCTCACAAAATGTTTGGTTTTGGAAGGAGTTTATTTTGCTGACACTGAATATTTTTTTGCGTGTCCTAGTTCTGTTCTGCACCTGTTGCAAATATTCAGTTCTTATGATGAGTATTATGATTATTGCTGTTTTATTGTAGTTATGATATTCTATGCATTTTTGGAAAGAGGATTCATAAAAATACATTGGTATTTGTTTTATTACATGATTGGAGCTGATGTTTAAGTGTTCTTTATTTACTTTTTACATGATATGTATTTAGAAACTACAATAAATATAAAATAAATTAATACAGATTATTAAGGTATTTTTAATGCTGGTAAGTGCTTGAAATAGAATTAAAATATTTTAAAGCATCACTTATGATAAAATGACTTAGATTGCACCTGACAATGGATTTCTAAGGCATTATTTATCCATGAGTACAACTAGTAGAGCCTAGACCTATATGTCAACTGCCCACCCATGTTAACATTGGGCTCCCCAAAGAATTCATTTCTGGCTACGCTACTGCATTTAAGAAATATCTGAAAGCTCTCTTTTACATAAGCTTTTGGGATGGTGAATCAGCATTAGATAATTAAACTATGGAGTAAGAATGAATTGCTTATGACTTAGTTTTTGACATCCATAGTCTTGAATCAGCATCAGCAAAATGTGGGTTTTTGGTCTTACATATTGTCTATATGTATTTTATGATTCTGTTGATGTACCCTGCTTAGAACTGTGCATAACTGCGGGCTATAAATGTTCTAACTACAGTTTTTTTGTGATTATAAATAAGCCACGCTTGGGAGTGGTATTCAGTTGGAGCTGTCCATGCAGTATTGTGTCCAGAGTTCGTAACCTTATGATCTATGGCAGCGGTTCTCAACCGGTGTGTCGCGAAGCTCCGGCAGGTGTCGCACACCGGCTGCTCCCTCCCCCCCTTTCACCTCAGCGAGACTAACACTGCTGCCGTTCCTGCCCAGGCTATCAGCACATTCAAGCCCCGAGGGGAATAGCAGCAGTGTCTTTATAGAAGCCAGCAACAGGAACGTGACCTTTTCTTCTTCCTGCCCCTGTGGCCCGGAAGAGGAAGTGATGTTTACCGGGCACGTGGGAAGAAGAAAAGGCCATGTATGCAATGCTGCTGCAGAAATCACATTCGATGCTGGCTGGCCACTTTTTCAGGGCCTGCAGGAGTACGGCTCAGACCTCCCCTTCTCTCGCCAGCGCAACACCAGCAAGAAAATATAAAGTTGTTAATAATCAAACTGCAAAAAAAAAAAAAAGGCTGGAGCGGGGAGAAAAGCATAGATATATATTCTCAGCTGATTGCTCTGTGCTGCAATCAATCGCAGCACAAGCAAAGAGCTGAGTGCTGACTTCTTAGCACTGTGGGGCTGGGGAGGTCACGCCTGTCAGGAATCTGCTTTTCATAGCAGCATACCGGCTACCTTGTGCTGTAGCTGCTATGTGTGCTGTGGGTGGGGGTGAGTGAGACAGGGAGTGAGCCAGCATGTGTGTAAGTAAGAGAAATGTGTGAGAGCAAGAGACTGCTTAGGAAAGTCACTGGTGTGTGTGTGTGTGGGAGATTGGTCAGGCAGCTGACTGGGGGGTGTGTGTGTGAGACACTAGTCATGGGCCCTAAGGAAGAAGAGCATGAGGACAGAGCTTCAGCAGTCTTTGCTGCTTCTGGCATGTGCTATTGGCCTACAAGGGAAAGGAGTAGGAGAGTTACTGGAGAGGGTAAGTAAAGGTGGCTTTTTAAGTTTATCTTTCTTGATTGACTGTCAGTTGTTTTGAAACATTTATTATATTCTAGTTTTAGATTTTTTTTTCTTCAATTATCTCTTTATTATAACTTTTAATATATTAGACATCACATTTTCCAATATTTATAGGCAATCTTATTAAGAAATAACATAATATCATTCACATAATTTCCTTAGCATAACAAAAATTATAAACCTTTCTCAATAAGAACTAATAATGGCGGGGGGCTCATAACTTTCCAAATACATTTTTCATAATTCATTATGAGAAGGGATCCTAATTTTCTCTTTTTCTAATGCCTTTTCAGTTGATATCTGGTTTTCTATTGGACTTGATTTATCCTTCAGAAAATTATCCAAATGAGGTGGCTCAGTAAAAATAAATTTTTTACCCTGGTAATTAACACATTTCGAGTTTTAGATTATTTTATATTTCTCGGGGAATTAATAGAAATGTGGAGACAAAAACTGAACTGGAAACAGCAAGAAGCCAAACTCTGTATGCACTAAAACAAGACAAAAACATTAGCTTTATGGTCACTTTATTCTGTATTTGGTGAGGGTCTGTCTGTGTTCTGCGTGTGTGACCCAGCTAAGGGTGTTCTGCTAGCTTGTAGTTTCTTGGTAGAGATCTATAGCAGCTTGGCTTGTTCTGTTTTCCTAATAGAAGGTGTATTGGTGTTTAGGGCCTGGTATAATTTTTGCCTTTTCATAGGTAGGGTTGTTACTGTTTGAGTTCCATAATGCAGGTGTAACTTTGTGCGCATTAGTTTGTGTACATTATTTCAGATCCTGGAAGTCTGATAGGTGCTATATTTTTGTTTTGCACAGAATGCAGAGTGGCGCTTTTGGGGTTCCATTCCAGTTTCTGTTTCCATATTTGTAATTTGTGGTCTTTCTGTACTTGGTGAAGGTTGATTCTGTGTGTGACCAAGGTGAAGTATTTTACTAGCATGTAGGCATTTGTATCAATATTATTTGTTGTGTTTTCTCAATAGAACATGCATTGGTGGTAAATTACTGTTTTTTTCATAAGGAAGGCTATTGCACCTGGTAGGAGAGAGTGTTTGTTGCTGTTATTGAGATGTCACCAGAAATATCTTTTTTTTTGTATAGTAAATTGAATGGGGGTTCCTGTGGAATGCAGAGTGTTTGTTTACATTTAGCCCCATGATGGTCACATGTTCAGTGTCGCACATGTGAGAACATCTGTCAGGTGTGTCTCGACAGAAAAAAGGTTGAGAGAGACTGATCTATGGCACTGACACAGACAATGCTTTCCTATAAATCTATAGAGCTCCAGCAGCAATAATACCACCACCACTGCTATTCTGCAGAGTCCTTGTTTTTAATATGGTGATGGAAGGAAAGAAAAAGATGTTCTAGTATATGTTTACAAAGCTTTACAAGGGGCATTATTGAGTTGAGCCGCTTAACTGCAGGCCTTTGAGCCACAGTAAATTCTAGGAGAATTGCTTTGCCATTTCTCAGCTGTGTTCTGATTGCAAAGCACCAGGAGTCAAACGGTGACTAAGACGGTTTGAGTAAAAATCACATACTTTCCTATTAAAAAAAAAATTATTTTTTAAATAACTTTTCTTAGCAATCAAAGCACTGCCTAGGTTAAGTTATACACTTGAGAGAGAGAGAGACTCCTTTTACAGTTTGACTATGAGTTCCATGATGGAGCTGGGCAACAGTTTTATTTTACATAGGGGAGTACTTAGTTTAATGATAAGTAATAGAATCCATGAAGCTGTAGTACAGAGGAGTGTTCAGTGTGAGTAAAGAGACCATCAGTCTGTAGTACTGGCAGGGGGCAACTCAACAAGGTGGCAGTGAATGTAGAGACCATATTGGCTGTATTATGGGGAAGACGTCAGTTTGATAAATGTCATGCTGGGTCAAGTCAAAGTTCATTAAGCCCAGTGTCCCGTCCGGCTCACAAGCACCCACTCCCGACAGATTCCCCAATAGCTGATTAATTTCTTCTATCTCACAACTAGGGGTAAGCTCTGGCAAACAACTATTAATGGACTTTTCCTTCAGGATATTATCCAGTCGGTCTTTTTACTGCTGCCATGCACACAGCCGAAGATTTTAAAGTATTGTCCACAAGGACTCTGAAGTCCTTTTCCTAGATGGTGAATCCTAATATGAAACCCTGCATTGTGTACTTGTAGGGAAAAAATAATCCCAATTCCTGTTCATACCTCAGATCAGTCCAGACAAGTGGGTTTTATATCCCTATCAGCAGATGTAGGCAGTGAAAAACTTTTCAGGCACTGCCACAAAACAGTGTGCCACCTGCAGTCAGTATTTTTCTGTCTCCAGCAAATGGTAGAGGGGTAAAATCTACAGTCTGGAGTAAAAAGAAAAAAAAAGCAATCAGAGCATCTCATGTTTAGTGCGGCAAAGAAGGATGCAGAGTCTTCTAAGGCGTCAGTCGCTTACATCTGTAAAGGTCGGACAGATGCAAGTGGTGGAGCTTCAATTGATATCTCCGCAAGAGATTTGTCACATGATCCTCACTTCATAAGCTTGCCAGACATTACCATGTCAGGATGCCTGAGGTGGCGACCTTTGGTGAAGATGTTGCGAGCTAGTCTTTCGGGTTCCCACTAAGTGTAGGGGAGCTTGGGTACATCCCACTTGTCTGGACTGATTTGGGGTATGAACAGGAAAGGAAAATTGGTTCTTACCTGTTAATTTTCGTTCCTGGAATACCACAGATCAGTCCAGAGGCCCATCCCCTTTGATTGTGAAAGATCTGTAATAGTGCTGGTTGTACATAGTGCAGAACAGTTTTCAAGTTCTTTTTGGGGTTGAGGGCATCAGCTAGGGAGTTACAACCCTTAGTTCCACTGCTCACCTTATAAAGGGGGTGAGGTTCATCTTGGTTTAGGTACAGGTCAATACTGAGGGACTGCAGGTGGCACACTTGATTTTGTAGTAGTGTCTGAAGAGTTTTTCTCTGTCTCCATTGGCTGGTAGGGATGCAAAATCCATTTGTCTAGACTGATCTATGGTATTCCTGGAATGAAAATTAGCAGGTAAGAACCAATTTTCCTTTACCTGCATTACTTTGCACTTGTCCACATAAAATTGCATCTGCTGTTTAGAAGCCCATTTTCCTAGTCTCATAAGTTCCTTCTGCAGTTCTTCACAATCCACTGCCATTTCAACAGCTCCAGGTGGTCAATGCAATTTTAGAAAAAAGTAAGAACTCTGATATCAATGTTATCATCCATCTGGGGACCAATGACCTTGCTAGAAACGGTGTCCACAAAGTACAGGAAGATTTCCAAAATCTAGGGAAGAATATCACTCTTGGCAAAGACTATTGCCTTTTCAGAAGTACTACCTGTTTATGGAAAGGAAAGGTTATGCAATATAGATAATTTCAATGTCTGGCTCAAAACCCGGTGTAAGGAAAATGGTTTTGGATACATTGGAGGCTAGGGCTGTGTATGGAGCAATGAAGGATTATATGGCATGGATGGCCTACATTTGTCTGTGGCAGGAAAGAAGATGCTAACTGAAAAATTCAGATCATACATTATCAGGCATTTAAACTAGAGAGAGGTGGCTTGTGAATTTGGTATGTCGCCCCCAAGCATAACAGGAAGAGGGAAGAGAAACTAACAAAATCAGTCAGTTCAATAAAGCAGAAAAGGGGATTACAAATGCTTATATTCTGGGCGGTAAAATTACAAACCTGCAGGCCCTAATGGTGGAGGCAGAGTTGGACATTGTTGCTGTTACGTAAACCTGGTTCACGGATTCCCACATTTGAGATGCAGCCATCCCGGGCTATAACTTGATAAGAAAGGACAGAGAGGAGTAGCTCTTTATGTCAAAAACAATATCCAAGCAACTGAATTGCAAGGGATGTGGGGTAGAGAAGAAGCATTATGGACTGTCCTAAAAAAAAAAAAAAAGATGGTGCTTCTATTTTTACTGTTGTGATCTACAAGCCACCAACTCAAACGGAAGAACTGGACAGAGAACTCATTGAAAATATTCAAAAGGTGGGAAAGAAGGGTGAATTGTTGCTTGTTGAAGATTTTAATCTGCTGGATGTGGATTGGCGTATCCATTCTGCAGAATCTATGAGAAGTAGAGAAATAGTGGATGCTCTTCAAGGGGCTGCTCAAACAAATGGTAATGGAAATCACGAGGGAGGGTGTGATACTCGATCTGGTGCTCACTAATGGTGATTGTCTCTGATGTTCAGATAGGGGCTCACCTGAGCCCCAGTGATCATCAGACTGTGTGACTTCTGTGTCCTATTCGCAAAATTGAGTTATGAATTTCAAAAATACGGACTTTATCAAAATGGAGATGTACTTAGAGGAAGGCTGGGAGGAGAAAATGGGTGAGGTGAAACAGAGGGCCAAGTTAAAAGGTGCTGTTACAAAAGCAACAAATCCTATATCTTAGGCTTCTTTTTCCTCTTACTCTTGTTTACTTATCTGGTTCTCTAAGGAGATGACTGAAAAAATAAAGGCAAAAAGAATAGCATTCAAGAAGTATAAAGGATCCAAAAAAATGGAACACAGGGAAGAATCTGTTAAAACTGAGGGAGACAAAGAAATAAGAAAAGCAAAAAGTCAGGCGGAAGAAAAGATGACCAAAAAGGTAAAGTGAGGAGACAAAACATTTTTTCAGATATATCAGTGAAAGAAGGGAGGTCAGAAGTGGTATAGTGAAATTGAAAGGTAAGGAGCAATGTGTAGAGATTAACAAAGAAATGGCAGAAATATTAAATACTTCAGCTCTGTATTCACTAAAGACAACCCTGGAGAAGGGACCGTTGCTGGTTACTAAGACCATAGATGGGGATGGAGTAGATGAAACACCATTTACAGAAGAGAATAGATGGGAGTTGCTAGGCAAACTGAAAACAGGCAAGGCCTTTGGAGCCAGATGAGACACCCCATGGTACTGAGAGAGCTCAGAGATATGCTGGCAGGTCTGTAGGAGGACCTGTTCATAGATCCCTGGAAACAGTGGTGCCATGGGATTGGAGAAAGAGCAGTGTTGCTCCCGCTTCACAAGAGTGGTAGCAGAGAGGAGACCAGAAATTACAGGCTGGTTAGCCTCACCTAGGTGGTTGGAAAATTAATGGAGACTCTGCTGAAGGAAAGAATAGTGAACTACCTACAATCTGGTGAGTTGCTGGATCTGAAGTAACATGGATTCACCAGGGGAAGGTCCTGTTGGACAAATATGACCTTTTTTTTTTATTATATTGGGTAACTAGAGAATTGGATTGAGGAAGAGTGCTCGATGTGATCTACTTGGATTTCAGCAAAGTTTTTGATACTATCGCATAGGAGGCTTGTGAATAAAATGAGAAGCTTGGGAATGAATGCCAAGGTGGTGGTATGGATTACAAACTGGTTGACTGAAAGGAAATAGAGTGTAATGGTAAATGGAATGTAATCTGAAGAGAAAACCATGTTAAATGGAGTGCCACAGGGTTCAGTGTTGGGGCCAGTTCTGTTCAATAGCTTTGTCAGTGACATTGCAGAAGGGATAAAAGGTAAAACATTTTTCTCTTTGCAGATAATATTAAGATCTGCAATAGAGTGGACATGCCTGAAGGAGTAGAGAGAATGAAAAATGATTTATGAAAGCTTAGAGTGGTCGAAGACTTTGCAGCTGGGATTCAATGCCAAAAAGAGCAGAGTCATGCAGCTGGGGTGCAGTAATCCAAAAGAGCTGTATGATGGGGGATGAGACTGATGTGCATGGATCAAGAGAGGGATCTTGGGGTAATAGTGACTGAAGATCTAAAAATGGCGAAGCAATGTAACAAGGCAATATCTAAAGCCAGAAGAATGCTGGGCTGCATAGAGAGAGAAATAACCAGTAAGAAATGGAGGTGATAATGCCCTTGTACAGTAGAGATGTGAATCGTGTGCCAGATCGTCTTAACGATCAGATTCGGCTGCGGGGGGGCTCGAATCTGATCGTTAGGATATGTGAATTGGAATCGTTTCCGATTCCAATTCACATTTTTTTAGGAGGCCTGCACCGCAAAAAAAAAACAACAAAACACATCCGACCCTTTAAATCGACCTCCCGACCTGACCCATCGCTAATTATTTTTTTACGGAGGCCCGCACCGCAAAAAAAACAAAAAAAACCCATCCGACCATTTAAATCAACCCCCCCCCCCCCAAAACCTTTTAAAGTTACCTGGTGGTCCAGGGGGGCCTCGGGGAAAGATTTCCCAGGCATCACCTGTTCTAAAAAAAAAAAAAAAAAAAAAATGGCACCGATGCCCCTTTGCCCTTACCATGTGACAGGGTATCCGTGCCATTGGCCGGCCCCTGTCACATGGTAGGAGCACTGGATGGCCGGCGCCATCTTTACTCATCAGCCCATATTATACTATGGGCTGATGGCCGGCGCCATCTTTAAAGATGGCGCCGGACATCCAGTGCTCCTATATCTAACTTGCTAGTGCTTATGCACTTCCCTATTTTCCTAATTTAGGTCTGCTTTCCATTTTTTTGAATGATGCCCTTTTGGCTTTACATCTTTTATCTTACTATTAAACCACACTAGCAGTGTTTTGGTTTTCTTTTGACCTTTTTTAATGCACAGAATAAATTTTATTTGGGCCTCAAGGATAGTAACCTGCAAGTTTTTAACCTTGTGTATTGTGCCTTTCAGGTTTTTTTTTTCCTAACAAATTTCCTCATTTTATCAATCTCCCTTTTTATAGTGAAATGTTACTGCAGTATAATTTCCTTGGTATTCACCCTCCAATGATTGTCATATTTTTATTACATTATGATCACTTTTGCCAAGTGGATTGATCACCTTTGTCTCTTGCAGGAAGACCTTGTGAGACTGGAAAATTGGGCATCGAAATGGCAGATGAAATGTAATGTGGCTAAGTGCAAGGTGATGCATATAGGGAAAAATTAACCCATGCTATAGTTACACAATGTTAGGTTCCATATTAGGTGCTACTACCCAAAAAAGAGATCTTGGCGTCATAGTGGATAACACATTGAAATCGGTTCAGTGTGCTGCAGCAGTCAAAGCAAACAGAATGTTGGGAATTATTATTTATTTATTTATTTTTTATTTATTTTTATTATACCGAGTTTCATGATAGGAATCACATCAACCCGGTTTACAATTAACAATGTGAGTAAAGGCAGAGAGTAACATAGTAAAATATTTCCCAATTCAACGTCACATATAGAATGAAACTTAACAGATATAATAACAATATTTAGGATGTGAGAAAGTTACAAAAAACAAGGAAAAAATAACTAGGATCTGAAAGGGGGAGGAAATTGAAGGAAGAATATTAACATTTTAGCCAACTGTATCAATTAATAAATATGTATAGTATTATAAAAATATAGATGAGTAGCAAAAATGATCAAATATGATGCTGTTGTGAAGTATAATAATAAGATGCTGTGACTGCGTATGAAGTTAGTGGGTTTATTGCAGTTCACTAACTTTGTGTTTGTGCTGATGGGTGGGGAATTTAATCCAGTTCTGGGAACGCTTTTTTAAAAAGCCACGTTTTTAGTCTCTTCCTAAAAGTTGGGGCGCATGGTTCTTGTCTTAAGTCCGGTGGGATGGAGTTCCAAAGGATTGGACCTGCTGATGAAAGAGCTCTTGAACTGTAGTATTTATGTTGGTAAGTTTTGGCATGAGGTACCTGAAGTGATTCTTTGTAATGTTCCCTGATGGGTCTGGCGGCTGTGTATTTTTTAAAAGGGATTTGTAAGTCAAGTTGAGTGTGTTGATGGATGTTCTTGTAGATAATCATGATGGTTTTGTACATAATTCTGAAGTGGATCGGTAACCAATGAAGGTCTTTGAGGATGGGGGAGATATGGTCGATTTTCCTGGAATTTGTAAGTATTCTAGCTGCTGTGTTCTGTACCATTTGTAAAGGCTTGGTGTAAGAAGCTGGGAGGCCTAGTAGTAGAGAATTGCAATAATCTAGTTTGGAGAAGATTATTGCTTGCAGGATTGATTAGAAAGGGAATGGTGAATAAAACGGAAAATGTCATAATGCCTCTGTATCGCTCCATGGTGAGACCGCACCTTGAATACTGTGTACAATTCTGGTCACCGCATCTAAAAAAAAAAATATATAATTACGATGGAGAAGATACAGAGAAGGGTGACAAATGATAAAGGGAATGGAACAGCTCCCCTATGAGGAAAGACTAAAGAGGTTAGGACTTTTCAGCTTGGAGAAGAGACTGCTGAGGGGGGATGTGATAGAGGTGTTTAAAATCTTGAGAGGTCTAGAATGGGTAAATGTGAATCTGTTATTTACTCTTTCGGATAATAGACTAGGGGGCACTCCATGAAGTTAGCATGTGGCACATTTAAAACTAATCGGAGAAAGTTCTTTTTCACTCAACGCACAATTAAACTCTGGAATTTGCTGCCAGAGGATGTGGTTAGTGCAGTTAGTGTAGCTGTGTTTAAAAAAGGATTGGATAAGTTCTTGGAGGAGAAGTCCATTACCTGCTATTAAGTTGACTTAGAAAATAGCCACTGCTATTACTAGCAACGTAACATGGAATAGACTTAGTTTTTGGGTACTTGCCGGGTTCTTTTGGCCTGGATTGGCCACTGTTGGAAACAGGATGCTGAGCTTGATGAACCCTTGGTCTGACCCAGTTTGGCATGTTCTTATCCTGCATGTTGATTCTATAACAAACTGCTGCATGATAGTCATTGATGACATTTAAGAACTTTACCTCCCTTGCACGTCCCAATCAATACTCAGGAAATTGAAGTCTCCCGTTATCATGTTGCCCATTTTACTAGCCATTCTAATATCAGTGTGAACACAATCCTCATGCACAGCAACAAGTTATTCTTAGCAAAGAGAATTCTCTCTGCTTTAAACTTTGGCTTTAACACTACCACGAGTTTCATGTTTCTTCTGCACGCATCAGATTGGAAAAGAAATCCTTCATCTCCCACCCCCTCCTTCACTGATCTTGAGTTCAAATGAAACTGGTGCTGAGGGACTTGATCCTTGCTGTTTGTGTGTCCTCCCCACAGAGCAATATGTGGGAAAGGAAATGTATAACTGATGGTTAAATCTCAGCTGTATCTTACAAAAATCTTCTGCACCCTAGTAGCCAAGTCATCCAAACAAAAGCAGCTGTTTCTGGCTTCATCCACCCATCCATTTATAGTCAGACATTCTAGCCAACAGAAGAGAGATGGAGACAGGTCATAGCCTGACCAGGCTTCTTCAAATTGATTTAGAGAGAGAATTTTAGAGTTCTCTGACAGGCAAGGGTGAATTAGCCATGACATGTGGGTGATGTCATTTGGCTCCAAACAGAACCTTTTCTTTAAGCTTATAGAGCTTTTACTCTACTAAGCATGTACGGGAGTTATCTCATGAACCCCTCACTCTATTTTTTTTGTCTGAGCTTCAACCCAGATGTGTACCCTTTTTGCGTTTTTCTTTGGTTATACCTTAGATAGTTTTCAGTATTTAATATTTTTCTCAGATTTTCTTGCCTTATTGCCTTAGTAGTCTCCAAACAGCACTGTTCAGCGCTATTAAAAAAAACAATAATATAACATATCTTGAAGTGAAATGTCCGGCTCCAAGAAAGCCACCCTCAGCGGCTTCAAAGATTGCATGTGTGGTAAGATGTCTATCACTGATGGCCATGACATTTATTACTGGTTTCTGGAGACTGGCCACAATGCTGCCAACTGTTATTACTGTGGCTGGATGTCATCACGGACAAAGAGAGCCAGAGGCTGCAATATGGGGCACCTGCGTAAGTGTCTAAAGACCTGCAGTTGCTGCTACTCCTGAAACGGAGCCTCTTCTAGCAACCTGGGTGCAGAGTTGAGCAGGAGCTCCTCAAGCAGGTCTTGGATCCCTTCTCATGTGTCCGCAAGCCTCTCATGGGCACCAGGGGATTTAGGATGGCTAAGAAGATGCATCACTCCTTGGACGCCAACAAAGAAACACTGAGCCTCTGCACCAGCAACACATTCAATGCACAACTTGCAGGCGCATCCAGCCCCAGAGCTGTCAATGTATCAAGTCTAGAAACCATTGACGCCTTGAGCCTTGGAGCACAGACTGGCATCAACACATCAAGCCTTGCTGCTACTGATATCTTGTCACCAATCCCTTCACTGCATTTGGGGAGCATTGAGATGCTGCAGGAAATATGCGCAATTCACCTCCTATCTCAAGGGTTATTTCACCATCAAGTGGACAAGTCAAAGTGATGTACTTGGGTAAGAGTAACCCAAATTATGGCTACAAAATGCAAGGTTCCACATTAGGAGTCGTCATTGAAATATGTTCAGTGTGCAGCAGCAGCCAAGAAAGCAAATAGAATGCTAGGAATTATTAGGAAAAAATGGAGAATAAAACAGAGAATTTTATAATGCCTCTGACACACTCCATGGCGTGACCTCATCTTGAACATTGTGTGCAATTCAGGTCACCACATCTCAAAAAAAAAGATATAGCAAAATTGGAAAAGGTACAGAGAAGGGCTCCCAAAATAAAGGGGATGGAACAATTCTTCTATGAAGAAAGGCTAAAGATGTTAGGACTCTTCAGCTTGGAAAAAAGACAGCTGAGGGGGGGGATATGATAGAGGTCTATAAAATGAGTGGAATGGAATACGTAAACAGTTGTTCACTCTTTTGAAAAGTACAAAGTCCAAGGGACATAATGAAGTTAATAAGTAATACATTTCAAATTAATAAGAGAAAATATTTTTTTACTAAACACATGAATAAGCTCTGGAAATTGTTGATAGAAAATGTGGTGAAAGCTATTCATGTAGCTGCGTTTAAAAAAGGTTTGGACAAGTTCCTGGAAGAAAAGTTCATTAACCATTATTAAGGTTCAGTTGCAGAAATCCACTTTCTTGGGATAAGCAGCTTGGAATCTATCTACTTTTTGGAATTAAGCCAGATACTTGTGACCTATATTGTCCACTATTGGAAACCGGATACTGGGCTTGATGGCAGTTCTTATGTTATGTAAGGCTTCTGGGTTTTCTTCTAGAGACACCAGATCCCATCTGCTCGGTGGTACTTTTGATCTCTACACATCCCCCCCCCCCCCCGAGAAAACTGTTACAAAGTCATAGGGCCCTCAAGATGCGCCCATTCTGATTTCAGAAGAGGATGTTCACCCCTAGTACCTGGCCAGAGATCACTGGGCTCTTAGACCAAGTGGCAGAGCTGGTGAAGACTTGTTGCGATTATATCTGTCAGGGCAATCGGTGAGCTTCTGGCATTGCCTCATTACTCTCCATGTATGCAGTTCTTCTGCAATATGGTGGGGGTCTGCACCTGTCTCAAGTTTCTACCAAACGTGGTGTAGAGTTTTCATATAAAACAAGCTATCGCGTTACTCATGTTCTTTCCAAGGGGAAAATGCCTTCCTTCATTGAACTAAGAGAGCCTTGGCTTAATACCAGAAAAGAACCCAGCCACTTCATCAGACCTTGTAACTAGTCATCTCTTACGATCAAAGCGCGCGTCGTCCAACTGGCTAGCAGACTGTATCGTGCATTATTATGCTGTCGCTAGCCTCCAGATCACAGATTCAAGTGACAGCCATGGCTGCATCAGTGGCTGATCTGCAAGCTGTCTACCAAAGCCATCTGCAAAACTGCAACTTGGTTATCGGCGTGCACCTTCACATCCTATTACTGTCTGAACAGTCTTATCAAGAAGACAGTAAGTTTGTTCAAGCAGTGTTGCGTAGTCTGTTCACCCAGTAGTCCCCTCTCTATGATGGGGTTCGGGTTGCTTCATTCTGTAAGTGCTCTGCTGCAAACCTCAGCTTGGGCCTCCCCACATGTCGTCATTAATTCAGTCCTGCTTGTTGAAGGGAGAAAAAGTTTGCTTACCCATTAAGTGACAGCAGGATGAATTAGCCATGCTAAAAACCCACCCTGCCTCCCTGGAGGGTTAACTGTCCAGCTAAAGCTTAGCTCTAAATCAACTGAGGAGCTCAAGAGACAACACCGATGTGGGAACTCCCACTTATGCTAAGTAGAACAAAAGCTGTATGATCTAAGAGAGAAGGGTTTGTTCTGCTCTGTACCGAGAACCCAGTTTATGGTAAGCAAACTTGTTTTCTTTAGAGTCTTTAAGACACTCCCAGTTTTCTGATATCTGGCAATTTACACAGAGTAGACTT
The DNA here is from genome assembly GCF_901001135.1 of Rhinatrema bivittatum. Lineage (NCBI taxonomy): Eukaryota > Metazoa > Chordata > Amphibia > Gymnophiona > Rhinatrematidae > Rhinatrema > Rhinatrema bivittatum. The sequence continues at coordinate 169,074,540 of NC_042622.1, read as the reverse complement.
AGGCAGAAAGGCATTTAAGCAGGCGGCAGGGGAGGGGGGGAGATGAGACTCTGGGCTCTGTGTTTAAAGTTACAATATGTCAAGACAAAATAAGCAGCCATTTAGCATTTCTTCCTTGCTGTGTGCATGTTATAAAAAGCCCTTTGAATTTCTGTGGTACTTTTCCACACAGCTACTCTTGTGTGCAGAATAATGTCTCTTACTAATTGCCTAGGTTAGCCATGTGCAGGAAACGCATTCTAGCGTTGCGTGGTTTTCCTTCTGGTTTTATTATTAAATTATATGTGCAGTATAGAATGTCTCTGCCGTTGGTCCCTTCGCAGACCTATGTTACTAATATTAGCAGTAATAGAAAACATACAACTGGTGATTATCTTCCACTTGAAAGATAATTGAGCAATGGCTACATCACAAAATTCCAGAAGGACAGGGTCCAGATAGGCTGCAGTACATTAATGTTTTTCAGATTACTGTATCCCAAACTAATTCTTCATCTTCCTCTCTTACTCTTTCCTTTACCCCTACTAATTCTATACACATGTAAAAAACAAACCAAATGCCAAGAAACAAAAAGAGCTTTCATGCTTTCTTTCCTGGTTCCTCCCATGGTTCTAGCAAGAAAGGTTTTTGGGGCGGTTTTTGTGGTTGTTTTTTGTTTTGTTTTTTTTTACAAAACCTCAAAACAACTTTTCCCAAGGGTTTTCATGTGAACTAATTATTCACTCCCTTTCCCTCCCCTCTCCAGCTGGACTGAAGCCTCCTTTTCTTCTGCCTCTTGTAGTCCTGTTTATCGGAGAAGGTTTAATTTAAACCAAGAGCAAAGAAAATGACCTGGCTCTCTGCCTCCCTAATCATCCTGTCCTTTATTACCATCTGGCCGCCCCTTCTCAAGCCTTTGAGTAGCAGGCAGCGAGAGGTTCACCTTCGCCTCTGGCTCAGTTTATATTCCATGCTCCTGGTTTTGCTCTTCAGTGCAGCCTTCTTCCTTTAGTACTCTGCCAGTGGGTTAATGAATAAGGAATCTAGTGCAAAGCCATTCACTTCATCAAGTGAATCTGAAGCTTGGGTCTACCTATGAATGGAGCTGGTGAATCTGAAGCTTGGGTCTACCTATGAATGGAGCTGGTTTAACTTGATAGACCTCACTATGGGCTTAATTTGGTTTTTATACTTCTGAGTGTCCCCTTCCTCCTGCGTGTCTGCTGTCTTTTGGTAGCACAGTTCTGTCTGCTCTGCTCTGCTTCTGTTCACAGTGTAGGTCTCAGCAACACCACATCTTGCTTCAATTTTATAAGTATCTGAAGCCCAGTTTTTTTAACCCGACTTTATATTGCTGACATGGCTGTGGATTTGAGCAAGCCATGATAACCATTTATTTAAGGCAGTTGTTTCCAAATCTGTCCTGGAAGACCTCCAGACAGTTGGGTTTGCAGTGAGTGCATATTCATTGCAGATATCCTGAATACTTGACAGGCAGGTTGGGGGGAGAACCACTGATCTAAAGCATCCACTGAGAGCCTCATTTACCCAGAAGGGGAAAAAAAATCATTGGTTTGCAAACTCTTTGGGGCAAAGGCTCATTGTCCATGTGCAGTGCTCTGGGGTGAGGCACTCTATATAAATACTACAAGCTTTCTTAATTCAGTGCCTGCAAAAAAGCATATCAGTCTTGGTTTTAACACCCAGCTAGCAGCAGGTCTGAGATTTGAATGCTTGGGGTTATCCAGACCAGAAATGGATGTGTCCCTAATGGATTGAAGTTTAGTTGAGCAGTATGAGACCATCTTCAACAGCTTATAAGGAAACTTGCTGCTGCCATTTTAGTATTCTAATTTTTACAGCTTCATTTAAGTAATCATGACAACCAAATCATCTCTGTGGATGAGCACCTTCTTGGGGGGGGGTTTCCTACCCCCACTTCCTGAGTCACTCACTTTATCTGTGCATATGATTCAGATTCCAGAAACTTTATTGGCATGACTATTTGTATATGTTACCAAAGTAATATATAAGACAATTTTCAGAGATGAGAAAGTTTGTGGGTACTTTTTAGCCACAGCTTTTCCAAAGATTTTCAAAACAAGTACATGCATGCTTTTATTTTTAAAATTCTCAGCATACAAATAAGGTTGCATATACGTCTGGCATGGCATATTTATTTGTATACTTTTTAAAAGTGAAAGTATGTATGTTAATCCAAACTTTGTCCCAACTCCTTCCCTAATGCCTCTTGTGTTCACACACTAAATCCAAGTAATTGCATACTTTTTTTTCACGCAAAGACCAGCAAATTTTCTAACAGGCCATTATGGCTTTGAAAATTCAGCCCAAAGTAGTTAAGTTAAAAGGAAGCAAAAATAGTTCTAATAGTGAAATAAGATAACAGGGTACCGAACAGTTCCTAGGTTCTGGTACTGGTCCGTTGTCTCCTGTCTGGTGGAAGGAGGCTATGCATTTTGCTGCAATAGTGATGCTCATTTATGCCTTGGTTTTTTGTAACTTTATCCTTTCTGCCTGCCCATTGCAGGCAGCCATGGGCTATTCCGGTGAGTCCTGCTGCAGGAGCTAGCCTAAGTCCTGAAATGCTGTGTGTCCTGCTAGGTTCAGAGATTGGCTCTAGAACAGAGGAGCAGTCAGAAACAGAGTATTTACACAAAACAAATCACTAATCACAATCAATAATTATTCAGAAAGCAAGGTAAACATAGCAACTTTGGGCCTATTTTGTTTTACTCTTCTTGTAAGTGTATAAACAATTGCATAACGCTCATGACCTGTTCAAGAATTCAAGGAAACTAATGAAGTTTTTGCAGTCACTGAAATTGTATAATGATCCTTCAGAGGTTAGACACTTTTTTTTCTTCTAAAAATCCACTGTTTTCAGGTCAGAATTTAAAAAAAAAAAAAAAAAAAAAAGCACTGTCCCAGAGTACCTCCACTCAGTCCGGATAAACTTGCATGCATATTGCATACATGATGCACGAGGGTATGTTTACATGCATATTAGGCAGGCTGTTTTGTAAAGCCCATTTCTGAGGATAAAGCACTGTTTTATCTTCAGAATGTTGGGAATTATTAGGGAATGGTGAATAAAACGGAAAATGTCATCATGCCTCTGTATCGCTCCATGGTGAGACCGCACCTTGAATACTGTGTACAGTTCTGGTTGCCGCATCTCAAAAAAGATATAATTGCGATGGAGAAGGTACAGAGAAGGGAGACCAAAATGATAAAGGGAATGGAACAGCTCCCCAATGAGGAAAGACTAAAGAGGTTAGGACTTTTCAGCTTGGAGAAGAGACGGCTGAGGGGGGGATATGATAGAGGTGTTTAAAATCATGAGGTCTAGAACGGGTAGATGTGAATCAGTTATTTACTCTTTCGGATAATAGACTAGGGGGCACTCCCATAAAGTTAGCATGGGGCACATTTAAAACTAATCGGAGAAAGTTCTTTTTTACTCAGCGCACAATTAAACTCTGGAATTTGTTGCCAGAGGATGTGGTTAGTGCAGTTAGTATAGCGGTGTTTACAAAAGGATTGGATAAGTTCTTGGAGGAGAAGTCCATTACCTGCTATTAAGTTCACTTAGAGAATAGCCACTGCCATTAGTAATGGTAACATGGAATAGACTTAGTTTTTGGGTACTTGCCAGGTTCTTATGGCCTGGATTGGCCACTGTTGGAAACAGGATGCTGGGCTTGATGGACCCTTGGTCTGACCCAGTATGGCATTTTCTTATGTTCTTATCTGTAGAAATGCCTTTGAAAATTACCCTCTGTGGGACCAGCAAAAAAAACTATGTAATCCATGAGATTTCTATACTGCATGGGTCACCTGAAGAAGGGCTTGTATGATCTAGAAAGCTCGTGTACAACAACTGAAGAAACTCCAGTTTCTCCAAAAGCAAAGCAGCTACTAGAAGTGCACTGCCTTGACCACTTGAAAAAGAATATGCAAGTAACGTAAGTCTTTATCCTCCATTGTATACTAATTGGCCTACCCAGTCTGCCCAGCAGCACAACTAAGGGTATGTCCCAGCTGAAAGCCATGGAAACTTTGCCACCTGTAGCATATCACTCCTCTACCTGGCCAGCTTTTGCTGTCTTCCTCATTGGTTCTCTCGCAGACTGGGTGGATGAGCACACATCTAATGTCATTGGTTACCTTTACAGTGAAAGAGGGGTGTATTTAGATGGTGTCTTTTCACCTATACTGGAATGAGGAATGGGATATTGGATTGACAACATAGCACTGATGCACCTTCAGGGAGCACAACCAAATCAGGTGGTTAGGAAAATGATTTTTGTGTTTGATAAATCTGCGAGAGACGTAATTTGAATAACATTTGTATAGACAGAAAAACTTGGCTGACTCACTGCCCAGTTCAGATTTAGCCTTTGGAGAGATTTTTATAGGCCCAGTTTCCTTTAACTTCTAGAAAGACCTCTTAAGTTGCTTCAGTACTATTTCAACCAGTGTGATTTATGATAGTTCATAACTTTTTTTTATTTTAGCTCCTGCAGAAGTCTGATTTATTTGAACTTGTAGCTGTTCTTCAGCTTGCAGTGTTCCTGGCATGTTAGCTCATATTTGTATGGCAAGTAAAAAGAAAATAAATCCTTTTGGAAATCTTTTAATTCTTATGAGCTGGCAGTATAATCTATAGGACCCTGGGTTCCACTTCCTCGACTACTCAGCATGCAAGTTTCAGGAAGTCACTCACCCTTCTTTGTAAGCTCTTTGGGCCAGGGATCTTATCACCATGTGGTTATTTACAGAACTGTTTACACAGATAGGACTTAAAAATTAGATATTACTGATGATCACTGTAAGTTGAGAATCACTATTTTTAAGCAAAAATGTGAACTGATAGGATATTTGCCACATCCTGCTTCATAGAGGAGACTGGAGATTAAGATTCACAAAAGTCTTGAGTGAATTTGCCTTGCCCTGTTTCAACAGCTTCACCTCTTATTGCTCCTGGTTTGTAAAGCTAAGCATTATCGATTAGTTGGACTTACCTAATAAGGACATTATTAAAATGTTGTAATATAGATGTCTGAGTGAAAAGAGCTCATATTCAGAGTAGTTTGGGTTGTTGTAGGCATTCTGACTCCTTTTGTTGACTGCACAAGTTGTTCCTTGGAGAAATGTCTTTAGGACATGAGGGTAGCTTTGGTAGCACTCTCTGATACCCACTACTGACTGTGCAGTGTCTTTCATGACTGGAGGGACCGGTTTTTAAGGCAGGACCCCAAATACACAAACAGTATTCATACAGTCGCATTGTAATGGGACCGGGCACCAAAGGGTAAGATGGGGGTGTTAGCTAAATCCCATCTGTGCCGATGCATATATGATGTTGCTCCATTTCACAACAGGGAGATTGTACTTCAGAAACTGAGTGGAACTCTTTTTATAGTCCAGTTTAGATGAAAGACACTATATGTTGGAGTTAGTATAGAAAAAAAAAAGTCAAGCACATGCCTAGTAGCAAAGATATACCGTTTCTTTATCAATGTTCTGACCCTGTAAAGGATCTTCTTCAGGGTCCCTTTGTATTCCTGGAACACAGAGAATGAATGTTGTCCTCTTGCTAAAGCATGCGCTTGACTTTCTTGATCTTAATCCTGGACTTTTGGGGGGGGGGGGGGGGTGCTTTTGCTGATCTGCTATGTCTTTGGATCTTTGCAAATTTTTCCTTTTTTGGGTGCCTGCCTTTAAGCAATGTCACCTGGTCTTCAACACACAAAATCAATGAAGCATGCCTAATGTTAACCCCTGTTGTGTTCTTTTTTGTTTTAAAGGTACTTGGAAGTTCAGGCAAGTTATACATTTGCTATGCCTCCTGCCATTACTGCTCGTGTCCTGCTTTTGCGTTTTCTGTGCTTCGGAAAAATGACAACCTACTGGTAAGATCCCCGGCCATGTACCTGAGAGAATTGGTTTAGGCTAAAAGCTGGCTTCCTGTCAAGATATCCAAGAAACAGTAATAGAGGAACTTCTTTACCTTACATAATGTCTCTATTTGGCAAGAAAGGAAATTTGAAATTTTAAAATATTGCCTCATCAGCTGGATGTTAGAGTGGACGTAGGAACTCAGTCTGAATTTGTCATTATTCTTTTCATTGCTAAAGATCTGAGACAGAAAGCTATATATAGTGAGGCTCATGATTTTAATAAATTGCTGCCATAGGCACAGAATGAGAAACCCTTTATATAAAAAAAAAAAAAAAAAAAGTGGCCAATAGATTTGTCAGCATTGCTAGGATTGCATTGTCTTACATGTAGGTTTTGCTAATAGGCCTGGCCTTGAGTCTTACATTGTATCAAAGGATCTCCAGTACTGCTCGGTATAAAACTGAAACTTTCCTCCAATTGCAGACCCCCTTACATTCATTATAATTATTCCTTGATATTATGAAGGTTAGAAGAAATATATTCCATGTTACATTGTATAAGAAGTCCTCAGCATAAGCAATGGCTGAAAGTTTCTATTGTATATCTTCCTGGCAGCAGAGTGGTAAAGCTTCACCGGAGCAAGCTGAACATCTGCAAAGACAGTCCGAGGAACTTTGATGCAGTCTAAGAAAACATGGCCCAAGTTGAAGGTCTCCACCTCTTTGGCCATGTTTCACATGGGAACCAGTGTGTCTAGGCTAATAGCAGGAGCATCATTATCTTACCATGCCCTTCCTTGCTTGCATTGTGTGGAAAGGGTTATGCACAGTACTTCCTTTATAGACCTACTGTTATAACAAGGTATGAAGCTGCAAGGAAGTGAGCAGGTTTAGACTCTGAATAGTATTCATTAAAGCATGTGTGGCAAAAGAGTAGACTAGAAATAGCTTCACTTAAATGGAAAAACTTGGCTCTCACCTGCTAATTTTATTTTCTTGAATCCCACAGCTTTTCTCTCCTCCCAGTAGCTAGAGAAGAACAAAAGCGTCATTCTAAGAACTTAAGCTACTGTGCCCTCAGTAACTATTTAACAGAGTAAAAAACGATGATCCCCTCATGCCCCACGAGCAAGAGAGTCTGTAAAAAGCTTAACTTCAAAACTGACTTCTAAGAAAGATTGAACACCAGAAGCAAAACTCAATGAATAATATCATTTCACCATAATGTACACCAGAAAGAATCTTCAGAACGCAAGAACAGGACTCAAGCCTGGTCTGTGAGATTCAAGGAAAGAAAATTTGCAGATAAGAACTAAGGGAAGGAAAAATTATCGTCTCGCAGGCCAGTACAAATCATAGGATGTATCCAAGTCTTCCTAAACTGGGTGGGAACCTGAAAGACACATTTAAACGAAACACCTTCGTGCCTGGCGCCTGAACATCCAACCCATAGTGCTTGGCAAAAGTGTGTAATGAAGACCACATAGTATCCCTTCAGGACATCTGTCAGGTGGCTGACTCTCAGCCCAAGACTCCACTTCTAGTGGAATGTGCTGTAATGCTGATCAGTGCCTCTAGACCCTGGCACGTGTAAGCCAATTAGATTTGTTTCCTTAATCGATCTAACAATCAGGCCTCTGATGCTTTCTAACCCTTTATTAGGACCACTAACAGCACAAAAAGGTAATCTGACTTCTGAAAGCTTTTTGTGACTTAGACACCTCAGAAGATTCCTACAGACATCTGCACATGAGTCTTGATTCCGCTCGGTCGAAAAGCCTTGCATTCTCCAATGCTGGCAATGACTGACTGAGGTGAAACACCAAAACCATCTTAGGCAAGAAGAAAGGAACTGTCCAAATAGACATCCTCTGAAAATTGAAGGAAAGGATACCTATATGATAAGGCTTGCAGTTCTGAAATACACCTCACTAAACAAATAGCTATTAAAAACATGGCCTTCAGAGTAAGATCCTTCAGAGATGCTTTCTTGATGGGCTCAAAGGATGGCATATACAAAGCCTTAGCTGAGATTCCACGACGGTACCACAGGCTGAACAGGGGGACACAACTGCTTCACACCCTTCAGAAAGTGGCCACATCTGGATGCGAAGCAATAGAAGAACCTTCAACCTTGCCCCTGTAACAGGACACCACCACTACTTACACCTTGAGAGAGTCCAAGGCCACACCCTGTTGCAACCCTATCTGCAAGAGTATTTCTGGAATGGAAGCCTTTAAAGGATATATACCAGACTCCTGACACCAAGACTTAAATATCTTCCTGGCTTGTAACAGTAGTAATGATATCTCCTGAATATCCTTTAACTCTCAACAACCAGGCTGTGAGACACAAGCGATCTGCCCATTCCAAGAAAATTGGACCTTGAAACAGCAACCTGGGGAAATGACCCGGATGTACCTAGCCCTGCAGCGTGAGATTTACAAGATCCATAAACCACAGATGCCTGGGGCAATCAGAAACTCCAGACCTAAATGTCTCTCTATTTGCCTTATCACCCTTTCTATTAGCACCCAAGGTGGAAACACAGAAGCTTGAGCCAGTGTGTTGAGACCCTTGGGTTGGAGACTAGTTTCCACCTGAAGAACTTTGGGGTTTTAACTCAAAGCCATCATGTCTATCTGAGGAGAGCCCCACCTGGACCAGATGCAGGAGAAAGCTTCGTCCACTAGCTCCCATTCTCCAAGATCCAGCCTGTGCCTACTCAGAAAATCTACCTATACATTCTCTACCCTGGCCACATGAGTGGCCGAGAGAATCTCCTCATGCTTTTTGGTCCACCAGAGCAACATTCCTGCTTCCAAGGAAAGTGTTGTACGCTTGTTTATCCCAGGACAAGCAGGATGCTAGTCCTCGCATTTGGGGGACGTCACTGACGGAGCCCTATTGCGGGAAAACTTTCTGTCAAAGTTTCTAGAAACTTTTGACTGGCATTCTGAGCATGCCCAGCATGCCATGATATTCTCTGCCACAGGGGTCTCTCTTCAGTCTTCGTTTTTCCGAGCTGCTGTAAGCATCGCAGAGATAGGAGTCCTGTGAGTTTTCCTCACGTATTTTCTGACTGGAAAGTCATTGATTTTCAAAATATTTTCCCCCCACAAAGGGATTTTTCTCTTTTTCACCGGACGGTGACAAATTAGTCTCGTTTTTACTTAAAGTAAACTTTTTTTCTCAGAATTTTTCCTCCCTCTTTTCATCAACAGCTGTTGAAAAGATGGCTTCAGGGTTTAAAAAATGTCCGATTTGTAATCGGAATATGTCTATAAGAGACCCACACCTTGAGTGTGTTCTCTGTTTAGGGGATAAGCACGATGTTTCATCCTGCCCTCAATGTGCAGAGATGACTCCAAAAGGAAGGAAACTGACAGGAAAAAATGGAACACCTTTTCCACCTTCAGCTGATTCCTTCTCCCTCGATGTCAACTAAATCATCCCCAGCAGCAATTTCTAAAAAGGTTTTGCTGAAGAGACATCGCCTGGAAGGATTGGGAGATCAAGCATCGCCATTGCCTTCGGCATCGATAAGGTCGGTAGTTGAACATAGGCCCAAACATAGGCGCACCGAAACATAGGTAAGCGGTAACCCCCTCCCCGGGAGAACCGACCGCAAAACGGCAGAAGACTAAGGAAACTCCGCCACCACCGTCAGGGCCCACATCGCCAATAGAGCCTATATAAGCATCGGGTGATATATTATCAACTCCCACACCGCCACCGCATATAGCTACTCCATCTCTCCCAGCTGTATCGCAGGAATTGTCAATTTTAATGACAAGCGGTGGTCCAGGACCTAAAGGAGCAGATTCCGGCGACGATGCCGGTGGCAACACCGCTGCCAGCATCGATGACTTCGCTAACACCGGTCACAGTGCCGATACCAATGACCCTGCCGATGCTGACACCGATGCCGATCTTCACAACTGCACCGATGCCAGGTACTAAACCTACGATGACTTCAAGGTGGCCACCGAAGATAATACCTCCATCTTCGGTCCCGAAGCAGATACCATCTGTGCCACTCACTCCTGGGGATCCAGGACACCTAGAGTCAGCACTATACCAGATCTTAATGAAAAGGTATCAGGATCTGCTTGATTCTCTTCCCTCTTATCCACGGGAAGAACAACCTGAGGAATCATCTATTGAAGATCCATTACCAGGACCTTCTGGAATTCCTCCACACCTAACACTTCAACAACTTCTCTACAAGTCCAAGAATATGACACTTGGAGTGACACACTATCAGAAACTTCATCTGAAGGCTTTGTCTGAGCCATCTCCACCGGATCCACAGAAAAAATCTCCTCCAGAGGAATTTTCCTTCACAACCTTTGTCCAGGAAATGGCTGGCACCATTCCCTTCAAATTAGTCACAGAGCAAGATACCAGACAAACCCTGGAGGTACTTCAATTTGTAGACCCTCCAAAGCAAGTGGTGGCTATACCAGTACATGATGTTCTCCTAGAATTTCAATATCGTATTTGGGAACATCCTTGCTCAGTGCCAGCTGTCAAACGTATGGACAGTACATATTTGGTGTAGTCTGCTCCTGACTACCAGAAGTCGCAGCTCCCTCACCAATCAGTAGTGGTGGAGTCTGCACAGAAAAAATCCAAATGAATTAGACCACATTCATCAAATCCCCCAGGCAAAGATCACAGATTTTTGGATTCCCTGAGTCGCAAGGTCTATCAAGGGGCCATGTTGAATTCGAGAATCTCTTCATACCAACTCTACATGACCCAATATCAAAGAGACTTGTGGAAACAAATGCAGGAATTTCTACCATCTCTTCCATCTCAACATCAAGAGGCAGCACAAGCCATCATCCATAAAGGACTGGAGGCAGGTAAACATGAAGTCCGAACAGCCTATGACTGCTTTGAGACACCTTCCAGGGTGGCTGCATCCGGGGATCAGTGCCAGGAGATGGGCATGGCTTAAGGCCTCGGACCTCAGGCCTGAGATAAATTAGATCTCCCCTGCTTAGGAGAGAACCTTTTTGGATCTAAAGTCCAGGATGCAGTTACACAGTTGAAAGAACATACTGAAACCCTCAGACAGCTTTCCTCAATTCCACAGGATCCCCCTACGCACTCCAGGCGTAGGCCTCAAAGGAAAGAATTTAGAAGGCCTTTTTATAGACAAAAGGCAGTACTACCCTCCTACATTTAGGGCCAGACCTTCTAGAACACAGCAAAGGCCTCAACCAAGACAACCTAGGGCAACTAGGCCTCAACCTCCACCGCAGACAGGCCATGCTACTGGGTTTTGAAACCATTTCCAAAGAACACAGCTAACTCTCCAATCCTCAGTCAGAACTTCCTGTAGGAGGCAGAGTATCCGAATTTTACAACAATTGGATACCAATAACAGACCAATGGGTACTTGCAATAGTATATCGAGGTTACCAACTCAATTTCCTCAATTCCAACAGATTCTGCTCCGAGACCTCTTTCTCTCAGCGAAAATCACATACTCCAGTTGCAAGTAGAATTATCCACCCTTCTGAGAGCCAGGGCTGTAGAGCCAGTGCCCCGGCTCAGCATGGCAGAGGATTCTATTCCCGGTATTTCCTCATTCCAAAGAAAACCGGAGGCCTACGTCCCATCCTAGACCTCAGAAATCTCAACAAATTTCTAAAGAAAGAAAAGTTCAGGATGGTCTCTCTAGGCACCATGCTTCCACTTCTTCAAACAGGAGATTGGCTTTGTTCTCTGGATCTTCAAGACGCTTACACTCACATTCCAATATTCCCTCCTCATCGCAAATATCTGCGCTTCATGGTGGGTCATCAACATTTCCAATACAGAGTACTGCCATTTGGACTTGCCTCTGCTCCCAGAGTATTTACCAAATGTCTAGCAGTAATAGCAGCACACTTGCACAAGGAAAGTGTCCATGTTTTTCCCTACTTTGACTTCTGATGAGCCAGTTGTCTATCTCAACAAGGAGCTCTAACTTCTCTCAGTCGAACAATTACTGTACTTCACTCCATGGGCTTTCTCATCAATTATCAAAAGTCCCATCTTACTCCATCTCACCTGCTTCAATTCATAGGAGCAGAATTGAACACCATCCTTTCAAAGGCCTTTCTACCCAAGGATCGAGCAGAAACACTGTCCCTGTTGGCAAACTCGATTCACTCAAAGAAACAAGCAACAGCTCATCAGTTTCTAACCTTACTAGGCCACATGGCCTCCACAGTTCCTGTCACTCCTATGGCAAGGCTAGCCATGAGGGTAACTCAATGGACTTTAAGATCACAATGGATCCAAGCCATTCAACCACTGCTTTCTCCAATTCAAGTAACCCACCAGCTACGTTCCTCTCTACTTTGGTGGGGGAACAAGGACAATTTGCGCAAGGGCCTACCCTTCCAACAACCAGTCCCACAGATAACCTTGGGTTGAGGAGCTCACATAGACACTCTCCAAACCCAAGGTACTTGGACAAAGCTCGAAGCAACGTTTCAAATTAATTTCCTGGAGCTTCGAGTTATACGTTATGCACTGCATGCATTCAAGGACTGCCTTTCACACAAGACTGTTCTCATCCAAATGGACAACACAGTAGCCATGTGGTACATCAACAAACAGGGGAGGTACAGGCTCGTATCTCCTTTGTCAGGAAGCTGCACAGATTTGGGGCTGGGCCCTGAACCACTCAATGTTTCTCCGGACCACTTATCTGGCAGGCATTCACAACGTTGTGGCAGATCGACAGTCGTCAGTTCCAACCACACGAATGGTCCCTGGATCCCTCAGTAGCGAACAGGATATTTCAACGTTGGGGACAACCAACAATAGACCTCTTTGTGTCACATCTGAATCACAAAGTGGACAAATTCTGTTCCCTACACAAACAGAAAAACCAGCCAGCCAAGAACCCCTTTGCTCGCCCTTGGAACTCAGGCCTTCTATACGCGTATCCTCCGATACCGCTCATAACCAAAACTTGTGAAGCTACAACAGGACAAGGGGGTCCATGATACTCATAGCCCCGTATTGGCCTCGACAAGTATGGTTTCCCACAATTCTAGACCTCTCAGTCAGGGATCCAGTTCGCCTGGGAGTAGCTCCCACTCTCATAACTCAGGATCAGGGTCGGTTGCGCCATCCCAACCTTCAATCCCTATCCCTGACAGCATGGTTGTTGAAAGCTTGATCTTACAACCACTCAATCTTTCCACCAATGTATCCCAAGTGCTTATAGCTTCACGTAAACCTTCCACACGAAAGAACTATTCTTCCAAATGGAAAAGATTTACTTTGTGGTGCAGGCAAAAGAATATTGATCCTTTCACCTGCCCCGCTACTTCTCTACTAGACTACTTATACCATCTTTCAGAATCTGGTCTCCAGACTTCATCTGTAAGAGTACACTTAAGTGTCCGCTTACCATAACAAGATAGGAGATGCACCAATATCCAAGCAACCTCTTGTCAGTAGGTTTGAGAGGTTAACTCAACTTAAACCACCAATTCGGCCCCCAGTCACAGAATGGGACCTGAATCTGGTCTTAACAAGACTCATGCATTCTCCTTTCGAACCCATGAATTCCTGTGATGTTAAATTTCTCACATGGAAGACTATCTTCCTCATAGCCATTACATCAGCAAGAAGGGTTAGTGAGTTACAAGCACTTGTCACGTATTCACCCTACACGAAATTCCTACATGACAGAGTGGTTCTCCGTACACATCCAAAATTCCTTCCCAAAGTAGTTATGGAATTCTTGAACCAATCCATAGTTTTACCCACGTTCTTTCCAAGGCCTCATTTTCATGAAGGGGAAAAGGGCCTTACACACCTTGGACTATAAGCATGCACTAGCATTTTACTTAGACCGCACTGCAGTCCACAGGAAATCCACTCAACTCTTTGTATCTTATGATCCAAAGAAAACCGGGTAAAGCAGTGGGTAAACATACTCTATCCAACTGGTTAGCAGATTGCATTCAGTTTTGCTACGAAAAAGCAGGCCAAGGGCGAGTAAAGGCGCATTCAGTAAAAGCAATGTCAACCTCAGTAGCACATTATCGTTCAGTGCCAATCCTTGACATATGTAAAGCAGCAACATCGAGTTCTCTTCACACCTTTGCAGCTCATTACTGTTTGGACAAGCAAGGACGACAAGATTCAGCCTATGGACAATCTGTCTTAAAGAACTTGTTTCCAGTTTAATCCCAACTCCTTCTACATCCAACCTACTGTGATCTTCGGCTGACTCATTTTCAACAACAATACTTCACTGTTGCTTCACTACAACATGACTCAGCCTCTAGCTTGCTAATCACCCATATGTGAGGACTAGCATCCTGCTTGTCCTGGGATAAAGCAAAATTGCTTACCTTGTAATAGGTGTTATCACAGGACAAGCAGGATGGTAGTCCTCACAACTGGGTGACATCACAGGTTGGAGCCCTGTACGGAAAACTTTTCTGTAAAGGTTTCTACAAAGCTTTGACTGACACTGGCACACTGAGTATGCTCAGCCTGCAATTATCCCTGTGAGCCACAGGTGTTTCCCTCAGTCTTCTTTTTTCCGCTCTGTGAGGAATTTTTAACTTTTTTCCTCATGGAAACACTTAACTTTTTTACTTCAAAAGACACTTTTCCCTGCACTGGTCTCCCTCCGTGTACGTTTTTACGACGCTCGATGAGTACTTTGATTTATTTTTTCGGTCGGTTCCTGTCACCTTCTGGCCTGCTAACAGACTGTGGCCTTCTATTTTTCAGTTAGCTACACATAGCCTGTGAGTGTCCCTCTGTGACACTTTGCTTGGTTATTAGCGCTAGTGGGACAGGGACTTCAACGGTTTCCGTTGCCGCTAGGGCCCCTGTAGTTTTGGGTCCTTCGTTCCCCGGTACCCTCGCGCAGTCGATGCCCCATCGCTACTGAAGGTACCCCTCCTCAGACCGCCCTGCATTTTTAGGTGCCATCTGTACACCTTCCCCTGTGGTACCCTGATGCCATTCTCCCTGCATCATTTTCATCAGTGCTGCCAGGTTTTTCCCTCCTTCGTGTTTTTTCCTTGGGCTCCTTCGGTGCCGCCTTACCCATGTAAATGCCCTTGACGCACATACTCGGGTCGATGCCACCATTGCCCGGGACACTTCCATCGATGCCAGGGTCACGTTCCTCGATGCCATCCCTTAAATTAAGGATGCCATCGATGTCCACAGCCTTGGCATCGGTGGGCATCTATGCCAGGGCCCATTCCATCCATGGGGTCCTTGCCAACATCGGTGCCCGGGTCGGTGCCATCGACGCCCCTATCCGAGGCGCCGACTCCACGCACACATTTGCTACCTGAGTCGATCCAATCAATACCATCAATGTCCGTGGCCATACTGTCCATGCCCGTGGCTTTGCCACAAAGGATGTCGACGCCCGCCCCCATACATCGATGCCCTCGACACCCACGTCGTTCCCATCGGTGTCTGACGTTCCTATCGATGCGGTCATCGACTCCGTCGAACCCGGTATCTCTTTTCGATAACGACTATGTTTTTCTCGACTATTCGATGTCACATCATTCCCATAGATACCAATGCCAATGCTATCAGTGCTCCGCCACTGGCAGCATTACTCTGGCCGAGTCATCGACGTTTTTTCATATCCAGTTTTGACGATACCCTAGAGGCCGCTTCAGCCGCCATTGATACCATCAATACCGACATAGCACTGCCACGTAATGCCCTCGCCCTGCACACAATGCTCCACGCTTTGGGTTCTTTTTAAAGCCCCGTATTAGCAGAGCAGGCGTGCTGACATTCCGTCATCAATCGCCATCCAGGACAGCGAGGGCTTCCATCTCGGCGCTGGGGAAAGACCGGGCTGAGCACCGTGGTGCCCATCATCAGACACAGGGATCGTCCGCCGCTGACACCATCCAGCATATCTGTGCTATCCTTCTTGAGGCTGGACAGTACTCGGGCAGAGCCACATCACCACTGCCATCAGCACTGTTCCGCACAGTTTTGGCAGTCCTTGGTGATCCAGAAACACCGGATCGAGGTCTGACGGATTCTGCATTGGCATCATGACACATCGAGCCGCTGTGATGAGGGTGGGATCACGAGCTCGTTAATCGGCTCCCCTGTTCCCGGCGTACCCCACCGTCATAGGTGCGTGATTGTGGCCCTCTGTTTTAAATAAGTCGAAATGCCAATCACGCCCAGCCTGTCTCCTCTGTACCTGTGCCACCATACCAGGTATCAGAGTTGAGGACGTTTACGTCCACAGGCTACCCCTCGAGGACTCTGGAGATTGGCGACGGCAACCTTCAGCAGCTCGTCCTGCGGCGATCCACGTCGGATGGTAAGTACCCGCTTCTGCGGTATTCCCATTGAGATTTGTTCTCTAATTCGGGCCACATGGTTCGAAAAGTTCTGGGTCATGTGCCTTTCAAGAACTGTATTAGTGTCACATATCGCTATGTTAGCTATGTCAGCCACAATACCAGAAGAACCCCTCTATCATTTCTTTAGGATTGCGTCAGGGCTTCCTCCCTTTTCAGCAATGAGGCTCTGTACTGATTAATGCTCTGTCCTCTGATTCCTGCTTCAAAACCAAGGTTCAGGTGCGTTCGCTGATCTGCTAAACACGAGCTTCAGCAAATATTGCCTCAAGTACAAGTCCACCTTGAAGCCTGGCGTCGGGTCTCTGTCACCTTGTACAGCACACAGAAATGCGGGTACGACTTTACCGCTCACACTCCCGTGGGAGCTTATATGATATCCAGATTACTTCAGCCCCTCCACTGGGACACCCCTTGGTCTCCCATCTGGCCGGATATTAGAGCCGTCACCCCCACCTTGTACCAAAGTTCCCGGTACACTCCCCAGCTGCTACGAAGCGCAGAAAGGGGAAGGGAGGGGGGTTGGGGAGTTTTAATTGCACTATTCTTTCTACCACAGAAAGTAGTCACTCTCCGCACGTCCTGGCTCTCAGAAATACCAATTTTCTTCAGAAGTCACAGGTACAATGGTAACTCTAGTTTCCATGCTTCCAGACTGCAGTAAGTACATTACTCTGATCTTTCCATGTGCTTTATGGTGAGTCAACAATATTACAAACCCTAGCTCTGCCGCTGGCATCAGCTTCAGCAACAGGAGTACCACATTCAATCACTATTAGTGAATGCTGTTTCTCTGCGGAGTGCAACATCATTCACTCTTTTCCTTGCATGGACATCTGCACAACCATAGTCAGTCCATGCAAGGAGCTCTCACTTCTTCCTGACTCACTATACGTTTCCTAACTGGGATTATTGTCACTGCCATAAATCCCTTATACAACGCTTCTGGACACCACAGTCATAAAGACCTTCCTGTCCGGCATACGCGCAGACGTTCTAATAAATTCTTACATGTCCTTGCGTGCATTTTCCATTACCTCAGGCCCTCAATTCCTTATTGTCGGGCTAGGAGGTTTTTTCACTATGCACTTTCCTCATAGAAAACTGCTATGGGTTACATTCAGTGAAATTCCATTATTAGTGGGTCTAAGCTGTGCAACCGCTTTCGTCCCTCATCCATATTCCAGATCTAGAACCACAACCTAGTCTGATTCTGCTCATGCTCGCATTTACTCAGGGTTGCAAAGTTTTGCCTAAAAGCTTCTCGACTCAATATGCGTCTATCCACTCCAGGCCTAGTTTCTCTTAAACTTCCTGGAGCTTGTAGCCATGAGTTCTACCCTTATGCCTTCCAATACTGCCTCTGCAACAAATCTTTGTCCCTATGCTGTCTGTCTGTATGCACAATGTGCTTTCCAACACACAAGCACACATTACCTTAGCTGCCCTGCTGGGAAGCTGCACAGCTCTACCCCTTGGCCCTTGCTCACTTCATGCATCCTCGGGCCACTTTTCTAAGAGATTTACTGAATGCACTAGCAGACCTTCTCCATGTAGGTTTCTATCCTCTCGAATGGTCTCGGACTACATGTGTAGAGTGAAAAATCTTCTAACGCTAAGGTCAACCGAGCTTACCCCTCTGCATCTGAATCGAACCATACTGTGCCACAGATTCTACTCCCTAGACATGTTTCCAATGCATTCCCTTAGACTCCTTTCTTCCATCAAGGGCCTCTTAAATGTATCTCTTCTGCTGCCTCTCATAGCCAGCACTCTTCTAATGTTGAACCGGGACGGGGTTCACTATTCCTCTAACCCTCGCCCTGACCGAGACCAGTATGCTTCCCATACTTCTCAATCTATCACACCAGTAACCAATCTACCTTCTCACCAGTCAGTCCCAAATCGTAGACTAACTGATGTTCTCAGGTTCTGCTTGCGTCACAAAACCTTCCACACACAAATCTTACCATTCAAAATGGCATGATTTACCACCTGACGCATGCAAAAGGGTATTCCCCTTTCTTCTATACCACTCTCTCTTGCTTCCTCGGATTCTGCTCCCCAGACATCCTCCACATAGGTACACCTCTGTTCCAATTGGTGTATCGTTTGGGAGTGGGCATACCCGATTAATGGTAAACCCCTTCTGAGTCAGCTTACCATGGATTATCCACTGATCAAGCCGGCTCTATTTTCACTAGTCACGGAATGGAACCTATATCTCATGCTTATAAGTCTCATACGTTCTCTGTTCGAGCCTTTCCATTCCTCTTATTTCATAGTTTGGCATGGGAAATTCTTCCCTCATAAATGTACTTTCTGCCAGCAGTGTCAATGAGTTACACTCTTGTAGTTACATACTCAGCTGACCCTGCGTTCCTCCGTCCCTGAGTTTCTCCGTCACGGAGTGGCTTTTATGTATTCAACTTTCTATCTTTTTTAAGGTAGACATTGCATCTCACCTTACTCAGAATATATTCTGTCCATTTTTCCAATGCCCCTCTCTCACTAGAGCGAGAGGGTTCTTTCCATTTCTTGGACAGAAAGGCTACACTTGCATTCTATCTAGCTTGCACTATATTCCATAGGAATTCCACCTAACTCTTTCCTTCTGTGGCAAGAGTAAGCCTGCGAGTTCCAGTTGGCAAACAGACCTTTTCCTCCTAATAGAGGGTCTGTATCTCTTTTCCTACCAACCAGCAGGCATTTCACTCCAACACTGTGTGTAACCACACTCTGTTGCATCCGCCTCAGCCTAAATAGCTTCCCTTCGGCCGCTGCTGCTTGTACACATTATCAGGCTGCAACCGGGAGTTCTCCCCATACCTTTGCAGCCCATTATTGCTTACAAACGGCTAGCCGGCATGCTCCTATTCCTTTCGGGTTAACTACCCAACATCCTTCCACCAACCCTTTAAGGGTTTCAGGATGCCCTCCGTTCCAAACTCCACCCACATCATTGCGCCCTTCACGCGTCTTGGGTGCATTTGATGCACTCTCAGCTCGGTACTCACCCATTTGTGAGGACTACCATCCTGCTTGTCCTGTGAGAAAGCAAATGTTGCTTACCTGTAACAGGTATTCTCACAGGACAGCAGGATGTTAGTCCTTACGAAACCCACCCACCACCCCACGGAGTTGGGTCTGTTTATGTTTTCACTTTTATTTTAGTTTTGCTTGCGCTTTTAGCTATGACTAGACTGAGGGATACACCTGTGGCTTGCAGGGATAATTGCAGGCTCAGCATGCTCGGTGCACTCAGTGTGCCAGTGTCAGTCAAAGCTTTGTAGAAACTTTGACAGAAAAGTTTTCCGTACAGGGCTCCATCCTGATGATGTCACCCATATGTGAGGACTAACATTCTGCTGTCCTGTGAGAACACCTGTTACAGGTAAGCAACATTTGCTTTATCCCAGGACAGCAGGCTGTAGTCCTCACAGAACCCACCCACCACCCCGCAGAGTTGGGTATATTACCTTTATTATTTTATTTTTGCTAAAGCTTATTACTACATACGAGACTGAAGAGACCCCTGTGGCAGAGAATATCATGGCATGCTCAGAGTGCCAGTCAAAAGTTTCTAGAAACTTTGACAGAAAGCTTTTTCCCGCAATAGGGCTCAGGTCAGTGACGTCACCCATAGGTGAGGACTACATCCTGCTGTCCTGGGATAACACCTCTTACAAAGTAAGTAATTTTGCTTTATGTAACCCACGGCTGTTGCATTGTCAGACAGCACTCTCACTATCTTGACTCTGCCCAGGGGATGGAAGACCAGCAACACTTTCCTGATTGCTTGGGTTTCCAACTGACTGATTGACCAGGCAGGCTCTGCCACAGGCCACTGCCCCTAAGCAGTTTGTAACCTGATGGATAGTCCTCCCAGCCTGTAAGACTGGCGTCAGTCACCACCTTTACCCACTCTGAGATTTTCAGTTCCATTCCCCTTGACAAATTGTCCTGCCACAGCTACCAGGAAAGACTGCACCTGGCATCCCTCTGAAGAGGAAGCCTTATGTTGAAATCCTGAGACTAAGGACTCCATCACAAAAGAAGCAATCTCTGCAATGGCCTCATATGTGCTAAAGCCTCAGGGAATAGATCTAGCTTAGATGCCATGGCTCCTAGTACCTGAAGATAATCTCAAACTCTGGGAAGATTCATTCACAACTACTGCACTTGCCGCTTAAGCTTCAACCATCTTTCCATTGTTAAAAAAAACAAAAAACCTTTCTCTATACTTATCTCAAAGCAAGCCCCCAGATATTCCAAGCTCTGCAATGAGCTCAATTTGCTCTTAGCAAAATTGATTGCCCAACTCAAGCTCTGTAAGAAACTATCCATTCTGTGTACTGCACATTGATATTTTTCCTCTGCCTTCATTTAATTAAGTAATCATCTAAATATTGGTGCATCAGAATACCTCCTCTGTGCAGAGTTGCTGCTAGGCTTACCATCATATGTGCTTGACCATGGCACCATGCACATTTACCAAAGGAGGGTGCGTATAACTGGAAATGCTGTCCTAATACTTCAAATGTGGTGGAGCCTCTCCTCCCTGCAGATTGGGGAGATGCAGAGAAGCCTCTGAAAGAGCCATGGACACTAGAAGCACTCCCTTTTCAGACCACTGCAATCATGGACCAAAGTTTCCATACAGAAGTGGTGCTCTTGCAAACATCCCCTCCTGGTTGGGAAGTACATGAAGTAATGCTCAAGACCCCTTTTCTCTTCCAGGACCAGGCTTAGATATACCAAGGTGGATTGCAGTGCTTCCCTGTTTTGCTGTTAAGCCCAGAGAGACTATGAAGGCATTGCTTAGTGGATGAGCAAATTCTAAGGCACAGCCCTCTTTTAGCACAGGCGCCACCTACGGATCTGTTGTTCTTGACCCACTCCTCATAAAACTGTGGCAAGTGGCCTACTATATTCACAACAGAGTTGTGGACAGACCGAACATCATTGGAAACCTTTTAAGGCCATGGATCTTTCTCTTCCATGAAAGGGCTGTGACTTGCTGGAATACTGGCAATGCAACAAAAAATTCTTCCCTGAGCGAAACCACCCAATCTCAAGAAATTTCTGCCTACTGGGATACTACTGCCAGTTCTCTTTAAGCTTGTCTTCAGGCAACTTATTAGTCTTAGATTCTCCAAAGCATTTAACTCTATTTTCTAAGTTCTCTCCAAAAAGCAGTTTACCATGCAAGGGAAGATTACACAGCTGCAATATGGACCGCCCAGTTACACAGCCATAATCTCAGTCTCACCAAAACTGCCCATAACACACATGTAGCCAAAGTCTTAAACAAATCATACAATGCATCGGCAATGAAGGCTAAACCTGACTTCCCCACTTTCCACCTCCTTCTTGGAACCAGCCTTCTCAGAATATGCCACCAGAATCTGCGGTAAACGAGTGAACCATCAAACAGCGCAATGATGCTGCCCTGAGCGGCAATGCAGACACCTCAACCACCTTCCTAAGATGAAGTGCCATCTTGTGATCCTGAGAATCCTTAAGTAGCCCATAACCCTCAGCTGGTATTATAGTTTCCCCCAGTCAGAACTGAAACCTCAGTGTCTACCCTGGGTTAAAGAGCTCCAAGGTAACTTCAGGCAGAGGATACAACTTTCAAGCCAGCTTCCAAAGCATCCCACTCCTTAAATACCAAGGCACTTACCGACTAATGGGAAGGTCCTAGAGGGGATCCCTCAAGCCTCCTCCTGTGACTCTACCTTGTTCTCATTGATCCTTAACTCTTTCAGAACCTGAGTGATCATGATTGACAATTCCTCACTTCTAAAAAAGATGAACCATTCTGGTATCAGCACAGTCTGCTACCCCCATCTCACCTTCCTCCAGACGTTCCTCACCCTAGTCCCCCATCCCCAGGAACATCTGTTGGGAATGCTGCTGGAGTATTGACTCCAGACCTGTACCTGCCTCTGGATCTTCTCTTCGGACAAGGTCTAAGCAGAGCCACCCCCCCCCCCCCCCAGCAAGCCCCTTTGGCTAGAGAACCACTGGAGACAGCACTTTTCTTCAACAAATAGTGCATTTACTAGCTTAAATGCTGGGGGCGGGAGAAGCTCCTTACTCTTCTTTGTGTCACAGAGCCAAACAGAAGCATCCCTGAGCCCTTCCTGCCAGGTAAAAGCAGCAGGGGGATCCATGGCGTGCTTCCCCTGTTGTGCCCTGCTCTGGCCACAGCCCAAAACTGACTGCTGTTTCTGCTCTCAGCATGTCTGCCTAAGCACCTGTACCTGTACCCTGAGCCTCTAGCTGCTTCTTCCCAAGTTTGGCCTCCACCGTAGAATGGCCCACACCTAGAAGGCCTTCCTCACCTCTTTTTTTTTCATATGGGGCAGAGGCCTGATGTCAGCAAAATCACCCACTAGTCCCTACAAGTCGCACAGCCCAGATACAGCCATCTTGAATTTAGGCACCACTTGGGAACCAGAGCCAAAAAGATGGATAACTCCTCACCCTCTGTGCCAATTAAAATCAAACCAAGAGAGTTCTCCCCCTGCCCAATGGGAATGGCTCAGCAAACACATAACTGCTGCCCTGCTTTAGCAGGGCTGTTCCTAGCACTTCCTTGCAAGGTGCTGCTTTATTTTAAGAATTTAAAGAGACAATATCCCCCAAATAGAGTAGCCAAAAAGAGAGAGAATACTTACCTGAAGTTTTATCAAGCTCCAGCCTGCCTTGCGGAACAGAGGCGAGGGATAGGACAGGGAATGAGGGAACCAGTCCCGTCCCTTGTCCGTCCCCCCCCCTGGATATCAGAGCCTCCTGGGTAATGTGGCAGAAGCCAACGAATCACCACTTACCCCAGGACTTGCACCAACTCCACCAGGGGATAACCCAAAACAGGACCTAACACCCTTGGGAACAATTTCTTCAGACCAAAAAGTCCTACCTTAGCTTAGAGTGGAGGTAGAGGATACTGAGGAAGTGCAGGTGCCAGACTAGTTTAAGTGCTTAAGAGTACAGCAAAGCTTTTGTTCTGTTCTTCCATCTGCTGCCAGGGGAGAAAAACTCATGTGTCTGGACTGGTGTAGGGAGAATAACTACAGTGGTGGGAATATTTTATTTTATTAAAGGTAATCAAGGAAGAAACACAGGGCATCTATCGGTGATGATCTGTAGTCCTCTCTCCACTGAGGCCATATGCCTTGCTGTGTAATGGTTCAAAAGTCCAGATAGTGAATACTACTACTGTGCATTATAAGGTTTATTTTCAAGTTTTATGATGTAAAATGAGAGAAACTGCTTTCTTGATGCACTGGGTACAGAAGGATCTAGAACAAAAGTTGCATCAGCTGTGAAACGGATTGGGCCATGTTGGCTATTATGTTACAAATGCATTAAACAATTTATGTAACGCGAACATTTTGGGGGATGCTTGGAAAAATACATTCTAGGAGATGAGACAACCCACAGGGAAGCTAGGAGTGAATTGCTGTTTCCTCTTTGCTTCCAGCTGTATCAGAACCAGGCTTTTGCTCTGGCCCTATGACCCTTCCTATTTTTTTTCCCTATTTTATAGTTTCCCTCTTCCCACCCCATCTGGTCAGTGCCATTATAGTTCTGGGCCAGGGGTTGTGCCTCAGGGCTCCTTCTGCAATCATGGGTCCTGAATTTGGCCACTAGATGTCACACAAATTGACCATGACTCCCTCCACCCAGCTTGTGAACACTGCCTCCATCGCATCCCCAGCCAAGCCAGAGAGCAAAACACCCAACTCAGGAATTGGAAGTAGGGCCACTGGTCCACTATGTTGTCCCATAACATGCATTTTACACAAATTCAACAAAAAAAGGATAATTTAAATAGTAGGAAATGTAAAGTAGAAAACAATTGACTGTATTTGATTGTAGCCTCTCAGGTCTGAGCGTGCCAGCCAAACTGTATGCAGAAGTGGGCAGCGACCAATAACATATATGGTTCTCAGGTAGAGTTGCTGACGGGCCTGCATTTTCCAGAGCTGTTCCTAACTAGCCCAATCCTGTCTTGCAGTGCAAGCACATACTTGCCGTTTATCTCAGCCAGGCCATGAAAGCATGCCAGGAACTTACTATCTCCAACACGCAAATGAGCCAGATGCTACTAGCAAAAGACGAAGAGTGAGGTAACCAACCAGAGCAGACAGACACTGCCAAGACAGAATGCTAGTTACTTATAACTGCTCTTCATCTTATACTTAAGTGTATATGTTGTATAAGTAGTCTCAAGAAGCCCAAAAGACAAGAGGGTTGTGGTTTGGCATTATCTTAACTCCCCTACCCTCTTCCTCTGGTTTTACATGTACGGTTGGGGAGCTGTTTCTGTATCCCTTATGATAGTGTGCCTGGGAGGAACAAGCTGCTTAAGCTGTCCCAGTGATGCTCCCACTACTTGTCTTATTACTTAAATGCCTGTAATTATGGCACTAACTACTATATCATTTTTATTTTAAACATTGGTTACTATATACAAATGAAGAGGATAGAAGGGCTCATAAATCCCCTTATTCACTGTCATTGCTTATATTTCAGCACTAATGATTAGTGGAACTGTTCAGAACAGCTGTGCCTCTAGCTGAACGGTGCAGCTTCAAGCATTTAACATAGATTAGGGATATGCTCGTAATTTTTTTTAGGAAAAAAGTTCTGACATGTTGAATGTTGGCCAGTGCATCATTTCAAAAATGTGATCTAGGATCTTCAAGTGCTTTGTACAAATGCTGAAGATACTTAATGAAAGACTTTCTTGCCTCATTTCAGAAAGCTGCAGCTCAGCTAATATTTGTACTGTGATGGTTTAAAAAATTGTAAAAATGACTGGGTGGTGCTGTTTTGTATGCAAAAGTTATGTGAGAAGCAGCCTCATCAGAAAAAATACTTCCTGGCACCTGCATGTTTTGGCCCACAGCTGTGGCTTGTGGTAAAAATATGGAGATGAAAGTTTTAAATTCCACTTAACTAGTGGAGTAGCTTTGGTCCTCCTATTATAGCTGAAACAGCTGGAAAGAACATGAGAATAGAGAAGTACCATTAGTGCCATACACCTATTGAGCTGCAGCTTTCCCCTGGCTTCTTCACAACCAGAGCCTCTGCTTATTCCAGGCTCTCAATTTTGGTACGGTTTTTGTCGTCACCTACTCCGTAACTTAACTTGCTCTTTGCACTGAAACAGATTGCTTATTTGCAGTAAGTGTACCATAATGTTGTATACCCTTTTAACCTTTTTAGCTGTTTTAATGAGACCAGTTCAGCAGGGCCAGACCAAGCATGTATTAGTTTTAAACCAGGGCTTCCTAAACCTCTCCTGAGGACCCCACAGCCAGTTGTGTTTTCAGGATAGCCACAATGAATAGGCATGAGATCCATTTGCATACCATGTATGGGACAAAGCCATGGCTGGCTTAGCCTGTCTCTAGTGATCAGGGCATAGTTGGGAACTTGCAGTTTGAATATACCACTACCACAGTCGCAGGCTTTCACTGGCCCTAGCTTTCATCAGTAGGTAGCCACATGTTCAACCAGCTTTACAGGTACTGTGTCAAATCTAGTAGGTGCAAGGTTGCAGCAGTAGTTAGCCAAATTTTGCCCCAGTGTGTGATGTGTGTCGCTCAGATAACTGCTATATTAGGGAGCACATTCACCTGGAAGCACATGAGTGATTTCAGACAGAGGAACCCCTATTCTTAATGACCTCTCAAATAAGACCATTTACACCAGAGATTTTTAAAAATTGTAAAATAAACTTTCATTTTGTATGGCAACAGTACATTACATCATCACATCACTCAGTAATTGACATTTTTATACAGAACACTGGACAAAATGTATTAAGTGGATAGGGAAGTTGAGTTAACTCCATCTATTTTACAATTCACATTTTTTAAAACCTTCAGGGCTGTTTATACATTCCTGTAGTTCTGTCTTAGTCACACTAAACCCAGGTGGCCTGTATAACTCCATGAGCACCAGTATGTTTGTCTAGTCTGTTATATTAGTAACCATCCCTCAAAGCATTCCATGATTCTTGGTTGCTTTTCCTACTGAAATTAATGAGTTTGGAGCCCCACCCCAGAAAGATTGGGTAGAGGTATTAAGAAATCAAAGGATGGAAAAAAATCAGCCTGGTGTTCATTAAAGTGTCTTAGCATGCTCCATTAAAAACCAGCATCTCTCACACACACACACACACACACACACACCCACACCCCTACCCACCATGGACACTGCTAGAGCTAGTCTCTCACACACCTGCCATATATCCATAGGAGCACCAAGCATATGGATAAGAAAAAGCCTTTAGAGCTTTTGTTTGTGAATCCTGAAGTTTTATGCAAATAATGAAAGAACAAAAATGCATTAATAAATAAGGCAACTACTTGTGCTCTAATAAATTAGCCTTTTACTGTACCACTTATGTACAGAAGACATGAGGGTAACTGCTACATAAACTGTCTAGTTACAGATCTTCACTCTGTTCATTTTATACTGTGCTAACATTCCTCAATTTCTCTCCAGCAGTTGTAAGTACTAGCTTTGTGTTGCCAGTTCCTTTTATTCGTTCTGTTTGGTGTCTCTCTCGTGCACATCTTTGTGCTTTTTAAAATTCAACCAGCTTAAAACAGGTTTGGCTGTTGTGGCAGATTTTGGTCTGTTTCTGGCTTCCACAGCAGCTACTTGCATGCACAGTCCAAGCGCATTAGAAAATAAACTGTCATCTTATCCGTCATTCAGTAACATGCCAAATAAGAAAAGCTTCACTGCATTTAGTATCCTGTTGATTTAATTCCCTTCATTAGCAGTGCAGAAAAAGCATTAGTCAGTCATTGATACATGCCCTTCCATGTGAAGGGTAACTACACAGAGCAAGCGCTATGCTGCTACTAAGCAAGCTAGCCCTACAGGCCCGGGAACACAGTTCTTAAGATGTTTACGTGTAGGCAATTCAAAATGTGTGTTCCCCTTTAAAGTGAATATTGTAAAATTCTATTTTACCTTAGTGCAAAACATTTAAAAAAAAAAAAAAAAGTCACCCCCTTTTTCATGTTTCTCTCAGCAAGTTCCTGGTAGGAGTGGGCATCAGAGTTTTGGTAGCTTCCTCCCACACCACATCCTTTCCATTGACCAAATGCTACAGCAGGAGCAATGGGGGTGGTGAGAGCAAGATGCTGCTCTTTGCCGGTGGTGCTTCAGCCCCCCCCGTTATGGCTGCACATGTTTTGGCAGCAGCCCCAGCTAGCGTGGAGCACCCGAATCAAAGCAGGCAATGAAATGCTGATCTCCTTTTCCTGCTAGTAGGTTTCTGCTGAAACGTGCAGCTTTGAAAATACCATTCACTTGCATTCATTCATTCTCCCCTCCTCATAATGGCCCCCAGGAGCAGCACCTCTCAGCATGGCAGATGTTCTCCTAGATTTTGCCATGTTCCCTTAAGAACTGACCTGCATTTTTCTAAGCTAAAGGTCACATATAGCAAAGCCACCACTGTTTTAGGTGGCAAGTGTAGTAAAAACATTTCCTGGTGAATTTGTATTCCCAACTGCCATACTCCACCTTTGCCTTCCTTATATAGTGTATGGTATGAAGGTTGATTATAATTTTCCACTCTATAAGCCAAGAATGTTAGCACATGTACAGAGCATGGCCATTTTACTAGGTATTTTTCCCTGCTGACTTAGTTAATTATTAAGTCAAGCAATGACCCCCATTCCCTCCCTTCAGAGTTTTGCCCCACCATTATGTGTATATATATATTTATTTATTTTTTTTAAACCAAACGGTTAGGATCTATCTACCTAAAATGGGAACATTTCCACACCATTTCTCTAAAAGGCCAGATATTATGGAGCACTAGTTGGCGCTTGATAGCTGTCATGGAAAGTGCCCATCCTTGGCAACAAGGCAGTCCAGCCACTGCCTGCCTTTCAAGAAGCCCTACTTTTTTTTTTTATACCTCTCACATCCCCAGGATAATGGAATGACTTAAGGGCAACAACTGCTGAAGTGCCTTTAATGCCACTATCCCAACATTCAAGAGATGCTAATATTTTACAGATGACAGCACCCAAGTCCAGCACAGTTTGTGCAAGTTCAAATGCTTAGGACCTTACAAAGCTATCGGCGAGCAGGTCCCTGACACTCAACAGGACCCTTTTCAGAGCACCCACCATCCACTGCAAGAAAATCTTTCTATATTACATGGTCATCTGTAGCCAGAGCAGCAAGGCTGAAAAAAGGAGGCGAGTATCCGTACTGGAATGTTAAGGCAATTTCATTATGGAGTAGAGCGTCAGCAGCAGCACAACAGGAAGCCAGGAACAGAGGGGGAAGGATCAATATCGGGCCCTATTGCCAGAGAGGGAATACATCACAGTTACAAGTGGATAGGGACAAGAGTACAAAATGACATACATTGTAACCCAGTGGCTGACAGCTCCATCAGGGAGCACATTCTAAGAATACAAAATATTTAATAGCAACAGTAGAGGAAAAGTCTTTTCAGCAGCTTCTGTCTACTCGTAGGCTTAAGACTGAGCGTTGTGCAAAAGTCTGAAACATACTTGTTTTTTTGGAGGTCCCCCTCCTGTAACCTTTCAATCCTTTCAGGAAATAAGACCAGCAGAACTCTGTGTGTTCTGTACCTTTCAGTAACAAAGCTAGAAGCGATAAATGCACTCGGCAGTGAGGAGTGGAATAGATAAAGGAAACATTAAAACTGGACATTTTGGAGAATGCTTTAGATTTCATTTCTGTTGCTCAGTACAAATAGCACAGATGACAAAGGGCTCAATTCAAATCTTTACCATAAAGGCACTTTTTTGTTTTTAATAAGGTAGGATCATCCAAAGAAAAGACTGAACTGGCAGATCTGAAGGTATGGCTAAAGCTATCACTCTTCTGGGAGGGAGAGACCAGCACTGGGGCCCATTTACTAGTGCACCTATACCAAGGGTACAAAATGAGGAATCAAGCTGGCCATAAGACAGAGGCGTGACCATTGTTGGACTCAAAAGGCTACAAAACTGGACACTCCCCTATACCACTGCTTCCCACAAAAAATGTTTTAAGAAAATAAAACCACAGCTTTTTCAATTTTTCACAAGTTTCAGGTTTTGTATCCAGTGTTTTAATGATCCAAATCAGAAGTCTGCAGTGTTGACTAATAATGAAGTTATGAAGAGACAGTTGCCCTTGTATATGATCTCTTCTCAAATCTACAAGGATTACATGAGCCACTAGTATTTATATGGATATTAGAAGAGCAGACATATGGGGATGTATGTTTTTGTGTAAACTAAACTTATTTGAATGACTTGACTGTAATAATCCCTTGCTTTCTCAGCATCAAAAAATTGCATTGCTCGTGGCAACACTACTGATCTGCAGTTTTCTGCTTGTGTTGCCATTGCTATTGGGGCACTTGGAGAAATGGTCCGGCTTGCAGACAATGTATCTGTAAAGTATTTTACGGAATGTATAGCGGAAATCCCTTATCTTGTAAGCATAGATGATGGGATTAACCACAGAGTTGGCATGGGACAGGACAATGGCAGTGTACATCAGCCACTGTGGTTTGGGTGCAGGAAAAGGCCAGCCGAAGAGAGTGAAGCAGTTTAGGATGTGAACTGGCAGCCAGCAAAAGGCAAAGAGCCCCACAATAATGGCCAGTGATTTAGCAGCATTCACCTCTTTCTGGAGGGTGGTCCTGGAGTTGTCCACATTGATGCACTTCAGCTCAATCTGTCTCAGCTGTTTTCGGGCCACCATGAAAATTTTGATGTATATCCCAAGCATGATGAAGAGTGGCAGCAGAACACAGCCAAAAAAGTTGAAGTACACCATGTATTTCATATTCACAACAGTCTCGAACAAGCACTGCACAGAGCAGCTTTGGTTCATGTAGGTGGCCGTCGTGTTTGTGGTTCTGTTCCCGAAACAAGCTTGGTCTTGACGGTTCCAGCCCATGAGTGGCGTTAAGCCAATCAGAAACGAGAGGATCCAGAAGACTGCGATGGTTGTTCGTGCTCGTTTCCCTGTCACCAAACTGTTATATCTACAAAGACAACATTAAATAAAGAATGTGTTATGCCAACGGCTGTAACAATTCAGTTAGCATAGCAAGTATCTGCTCCCTTTCAGGAATGGGTAACAAGAAAATGCTGATTTACTGAGCAGAGTAAAATTTTGCAAACTCACCTTCATATGCCAAAACAAGAACAAGCATGCATGCTCTCCCATTTTTATGCACAAAGATGCATTTGCAGAATTTGCTTGCTTTGCAATTTTCTGCTTAGCTTTTCATACACAAATTTTTATTCAAATAGTTAATGAACTGCTGTGATGCAAAATGATGGAAAGCAGCTCATTAGCTGTTCGTGCATAGGTAAAATATGCATGAAATTTGCTTCATGGGCCAAAGTATTTCTTTTTTTCTCTGAGGACAAGCAGGATGTTGGTCCTCACATTAGATGACATCGGATGGAGCCCTGATCTGGAACTTTTATCTCAAAGATTCTAGAACTTTCAAACATGCCCTACTGAGCATGTGCAGCTGTAGTCATCACCCTGCCCCCTAGGCAGAGTCCCTCAGTCTTTTTTCCATGAAGCTGTATGGTTGTGAGAGCAGTGTATGTCATGGTGTTCAGTTTTGCTCTCTCAGTTTTAGTGATTTTTTTCTAGGCTGCAGCTGTTTTTCTTCCCTTTACTTTATGGCAGTTATTTTATTTTCTCTTTTCCTTTTTTTCCTCCTCTTTCCACTGTCTGCCAGCCACTTGGCAGGCCTTAGTCGCTGTGCAGCCTGGCAGAGTAATACTATCCCACTTATTAAATAAATACTGCACCTGCAGTTTGATATCTGGGCCCTCTCCTTGCTCTGTTTTTTTGTACCTTTGTCAGGTGTGCAGGACTGACTAAATGCAGTCCATGGGTGATCAATATAGGCCACTGAGCCTAGGGACTCTCCTGAATTCTCAGGAGTTTCATGTCATTTTACCGATCAGCATCAATGGAAGTTCCGGCAGGGAAGAGAGAGAGGGCCACCATTCCTGTGTGGGGGAGAGCTCATTCCCCACATTCAAAGGAATTAGTCTCCACTTGCAGGAGCCCTAGATGACAGCCTTCCCCCTCCTGTCTGGGATGGCAATGCAGTCTCCTTGTGAGAGAGTGAGCAGGAGCCTGGGCAAGCAGTTTGCTGCTGCACCTTTGGTGCCATGCCTAGTAGCAGTTGCCCATGCACATCTGTGAGCAGTGCACCGATGATCTGATGTTAAGACAGCGTGTGGGACCAGGACTGCCACTGAGCACCATGGTCTCCCTTGACACCATCGAGGTGCGTGACTACCCTTGATGCCCTAAGGGCCTTCTGTGCCGTAGGCATCTGTGGACTCTATGTACTGGAGTCACTGAGCACCAAGGTCACCCTTGAGGATGTTGCAGTGCGGAGTGGCCTCGAGGCCATTCGTTGCAGTTCAACGATGTTGAGCACCATCAACAAGACACTGCGATCGCCATTGAGCACCCTAGTCACCCTCGTTCACCGGGGCCTGAGAGCCCTCAAGTGCTACTGAAGCCCTTGGGCGACAGGAGTTTCGGAATTGGACAGACTTGGTGCTTTCAAATGCTGGGGTCAATATCTACTCAAGGCACCCTGGAGTGCTGAGGCAGAACCAAAGGCTACTAAGAGCCAAGAGAAACAGATAAGTATGAGAAAAAAAGAAGTGTGAAGCTTTCTGGGCAGACTAGATGGGCTGATTGGTCTTCTTCTGCCGTCATTTCTATGTTTCTATGTTTCACAGTGTTCCGCTGTCAGAGGCAATGTCCAGATGAGGCATTAAGCTGTCCCCTAACTGGCCTATGGCTATCAGGCACCATGGATGCTGATTTCAGGGGTGGGGGCAATCGAAGGCCTCACATGGCTTCATGCATCATCGGTGCTAATGAGTGCTAGTGTGGCCCTCCCACATATAGGCAAGTTGAAGGAAACAGTCAATGGTGCTGGCAGTCATCGGTTCCTTTGGGCATTCATGATGAGGCATGTTGGGGCTGCAGAGCCTCTTCCTGAGGCACCTTCTGGCATCCTCAGTGTTGCCAATCCATCAATGCTTTCAGGCACTGGGTTCTCTATCAATGCTGCCAGTCTGTTGATATCCGTGGACGCCTGTGGTGCCGGGGATGGCGCTATATACCAAACAGAGTCAAGCACTGAAGCCCTGGGTGCAGCATCATTTTGTGTCATTGATTCGATCCATCATATATGCAAGCAGAGTGCTATGGGTCCTACAGGCACCAGTAGACATGGTCAGATGCTGCAGAGCACCAGAGGCATTGATAGACGCATGAACTTTGCTGCTGCTGTTCTATGAGGGAAACAGTGGTGTGCCTTTCCTGATGCAATTTCAAGGGCTATGTCCAGCCTCTTGGAGCATCATCAGGTATTGGGGGTACCATGGAGGAGACATCAAATCAGAGTCCCAGTGGTACTGGGGAGCCATCGGCATACTGTTCCTATCCACTCCATTGGAAGTTCGTGTGACAGTGGAGCACACCATTCACAGACTGGAACAGGGCATCTACTCAAAGTGCCTCAGTGCTGGCAGGTGGCATTCTCTCTATCTGTGCAGTATACAGCCATGCCAGGGTTCTGCCATAGTCACGTCAAGGTATCTGCTTCCTTGTCTGGCGACAAGGCGTCATCACACACTCTGCAATTGCTTTTTGGCAGTGCACTGCCACAGACTGTTGGTGCTCAGTCCTTGCTGTGCCAGGGGATTCTACCCACAAGCATAGTGAGTGGGTTCGTAGGTAGCTTCCATCCGTAGGATGGGATATCACTGTACGAGTACTAGTCAGCATGCTTTTACAACAAAGGGCAGTATTCTTCCAGTTGCCCTGTACTATATGGGTGTGTATGTTTTCATCGTGGTGAGCACAACAGGCTGTGCGCTGCAGCCACAGGACTGACCTAAGACTGCGTCCCTGGTTGAACTCCTATGGGAGTGGATAGCAGGAGGATAGTGTCAGGAGTCTTCTCCTTCCTCAGAAGAATGTCTTTCGACCCATCCAGTGTTAGAAATCCCCTTTGTGGGGAAGCCCTTAGTTTATCACCAAACTGGAGCCTCGATAGAATCGGTGCATCTCCTTGTAGATCAGGACCAGGCGACAGCAGTGGCAATCATTGGACCGTTTTTGCTGCCCCATCTGAGGGTAGCTGCAAGTGGCAGATTGGTCACTTCTGAACCTCAGCGATCAGTGACTAACAACTCATCTGGAGAGTTAAGGTTTTTCAGGATCACGAGGCACCAAATCCCATTGCTTTCTGTTCCTTCAGGAAGGGGAGATATGACGGTTTCCAGCATGACCCTTATGGGTCCCCCTCTGGAGGCCTGGTCATCCACTCTTAACAAGGGGTGTCCCTCGTTCTTCTATCGCCATATCCATGGCTGAGGGAGTGGGGGAATGAGGGACACCCCACAACAGAGGTGTTACTCTTTGGTTGCAGTGGCTTTCAAACTATACATCCCCATTCTAGGGATAACCCTGTTTGCGGACAGGGGAGTCCTGGTTCATGCAACAGTTGTTCCATTTACTGGACCGTGTGCTTCCTTGGTTGGGGAAGTATATGTAATCATGGCGGAGGTATTAATACCTAAGCCAAATTTGTAGGCAGTCTGTTCTGAGATCACACTGACCCTGCGCTGGTACCATTAGGGTTTCCAGGCCAATGAAGAAATCCTGTTAGACAGAGGTTTGCACTGTCTCTTGGAGATTTTTTGTTTTCCCCTGGGGGATTTGCTCTGTTTCAGCTGTTCCAAGCAGGCTGAGGGCTCTATCTCAGTGGGTAACTCCCTACTGGTATTAACAGTTATTCGCTTGGGGTTGAGATATACAACCTAGTGACTTGTTCTTACCCCTGCCATCCAGCGGTCTGCCTCTGTTTTTCGCTCCTTCCAACTTCCAGTTGGAACGTCGAGGGGAAGGGAAGAAAAGCTAGGGCATTCATGGTATATCTTAAGTGTATGCCTACAGGGAAAGACACCACTTTTTCCCTAGATTTTCACCAAGTTCTGGCTGGTACTGTCTTTAGCTTTTCTCACTTCATTAGGTTGTCCAAAGTGCCTTCCTGTTCACCTGGATAGCTCTGCCCTTGACAGGATGCAGTGTGGGTGAGCTTCAGGCCTAACTTATCTACCTGCTTGGAGGTTTGGGCCTAGTGATCCCATTCAGGGATTGCCTTTCATCCCCTGAAACTGTTGATGCTGTCCTGTTTGGTCAGCTATGTCTGGTACTTTGGCACAGAGGGTCTGTCGCACCCTGCTGCTGCTGCAGATTATTCTTCCAAGCATTGTTTGGGGGTTTTTGCCCATTGTGCCTGTCAGCCAAACATAGGCGCACTTCTGTGGATGCATTCTGTCCTTCAGATGCCAGTGGACCGCAGGTTTTCTGTGATGCTCTCAAGCCCAGTTGGGTTTTCGTTTGTCTTGTAACACCAAAGCAGCCTATGCGGTCTTCATCCAAGATTTTTTCATTTGCATCTCTAGACTTTTTCCTGTATGCAGGAGGATCTAGACCTACTGTCAGGGTTTACTGATCTGAAACCCTGCTTGTAATGTTTTCCGTGATGCGGAGTATGTTTCTTGCTGGCACTCGCATCTCTCCCCCTGCCTTGGCTGCCTCTGTGCACATTGGGGTTTTTTGTCTCTGTTCTATGGTTTTCTTTTTGTAGAACCCAACTCCTTTCCTGCCCAGACCCCCTTTGTGGGTCGGCTGCCTCACAGGCAAAAGGGAGAGAGGTGGTGCTTTCAGCATAGTGTGGTTTCCCGCTTTGTGCTGCTCAGACAGCTTATAGCCTGGGCATCGCCCGTGTGCGAGGACTACCCTCCAGCTTATCCTCTGAGAAAGCAGAGTTGCTTACCTGTAACAGGGTACAGTAGGATGTTAGTCCTCACGAAACCTACCCGCCTCCTCTGCGCGTTGGTTTCTCCTTATATGAGCTATATCATAGACTGAGAGACTCTGCCTAGGGGGCAGGATGATAACTACAGCTGCACATGCTCAAGAAGGGCATTTCTGAAAGTTCTAGAATCTTTGAGATCAAAGTTCCATGCCGGGCTCCATCTGATGTCATCCATGTGTGAGGACTAACATCCTGCTTTCCTTGGAGAACACCTGTTCCAGGTAAGCAACTCTGCTTTCCATATATAGGCCACCCTTTCCAGAGTAGAGAATATTAGCATGATAATACAACTAATTATAAAAAATTGTCAGACTGAAATAAGTAGGCAAAACAATATAACAATTCACAAAATAACTACATCTGACAAAACTTTCTGTAGTACTTATTTACATGCATAGAAAAAAAAATAGTGCACAAAAACACAACGTGTGCAAAAATGTTCAGTTTAGTACATAAGCCTCTTTGATAAATTGAATAGGTACTCAAGTATAGGCAGCGTACAAACAAACAGGCAAGGGTGGGGAAAAACAGAAGAAATAATGAATTAGCAAGAGAAACTGCAGCGGAGAAATTCAGCTGTCAGATGAGATACTAAATTACAAATACAATCCATCTCCTCTCTAAACATTGGGTTTCATTTTTCACTGCAGATGTTGTTCAGTTGCCTTTTGACTCTCCAAATTTAGCTGTAAAACTGAATAAAAAGTGCTTAGAACCCTGGGTCAATTTTTTGGATTTTAGGGTAATTCTGGCTTTATATTACAAAACAAAAATAAAAAAACTGAATTAGCAGGTAGAATCAGACTAGTAACGAAGAGCAAGTAGAAAATCCCTTCAGTCCAGCAGAGCTCTTCAGGTATGCTTTATGCTAAGAGAAGGCTTGTGAGCTGGAGGTGATATATTCTTGGCTGGATGTCTGGTCATTTCCTGCCCTCTTCTACGATAACTCAAGTTTGACAGGTTCCCCTGCAGCCAGTCTCCTCTGTTATTTAACAAATTTTGATCTTGTATAAAATGAACTTCCAGTCATGAGAAAAATGTGTCCACCTATTGTTTAATCAACATGCTTTTCTTCTAGCCTGTCTGAGAGGCCTTGCAGTCTGACATGGCATAAATTGCTCCTGCATAGTGCTATAGCGGTCTGAAGAATAATGCACAGCCAATCAACTGTTGGGGATGCCAAATTTTAATTAGAATAAGTGACTTGGATACTACTTTGGTTCATGAGGGGAAGATGGGATCAGAAAGTGGCTTAGAACAGGGTGGGCAACTCAGAGTGCCACACAGAGGAGTCTGGTTTTCAGGATATCCATCATAAGTATGCATGAGCTATATTTGCAAAATAGAGGAGGCAGTGCATGCAAATTCATTGTGGATATCCAAAAACCAGACCTGTTGTGGCATTCACGGATCGGAGTTGCCTACCCATGGCTTACAACATGCATTTGTAAAACAAAACATTTCTGACTGAATAGTAAGTTTTGATCTAGGGTTCTAGGCAGTTTGGGAAACCCCTTGAACACTAAGCTGCTCTTACTACGGCTTAAAGCATCCTTGTGCTGCCAGCAGTGATATTCTCTCCCTCCACCAAGTGAAAGGTATAGAGATGGGGAATGCACTAACTGTAATAGTTACTCAGCAGATGCTAGCACAGAATAGAGGCTCCGAGCATCTGATGCTTATAATCCACGATTAGATTACTGGTGTATCACTAACTAGACATTAAACTCAGTTTGCTATTGACATTGTACTTTTGATAGAACATTACCCTGAATCAGCACCCAGACAATGAAAACAAATGTGAAACAGCAGCAGAATGGCAGTCTTCACACCCATGGGTGACATCAATGATCCTCACATGTAGAGCACTTTGCCTGAGCATGTCATTATACCCCACAGGCCTTGTGGTCACAGGTAATTGAATCTTTTTTGCAGTTTTCACTGTTTTTCCAGCACCTGACCCAGGTGGTCATATTTTTGGTGGTGATCACTTCAGCAAACAGGGACAGCGAGCTCCAGGCCTTATGCACCTTACATAATTGTTTTATATAAGGTGTATGCACAAGACCACCCTAAGTTTTTACTTAAGGTGTTGACTAATTTCTCTCTTAACCAGTCCATCGTCCTGCCAACACTTTTCCAGGCCCCATTTGCACCAACGTGAACAAGCCCTGCACAGTTTGGACTGCACGAGAGCCTTGGCCAATCTGGAGCAGACAGAAGCCCATAGACAGTCCACCCGACTTTTTTATTTCTTTTGATTTAAATAGGCTGGGGATTGCTGTTGGCCAGCAGATGCTTGCCAGTTGGCCAGCAGACTGCATCTCCTCCTGTTATGCCCAAGCAGGACTGAATCTTGGGGGCTATGTCAAGGCTCATTCTGTTCAAGCTATGGTGGCATTGGTGGCCCACTTGCAAGCAGTCCCCATGGAGGAGATCTGCAGAGCTGCGACGGAGTTCTCACCGCCCATTCACATCGCATTATTGTTAAGTTAGGGATGGTTGATGCAACATCAGGTATGGCCAGTCCATATTTTCAGGGTGTCCTTCCCCCCTTGTTACCAACAAAACCTGTTGTGCCTCCAGCACTTTTTTGGCATTTTATTGGTCCTCTTATCTGAGGGAGCGGCTTGTGGCTAGAGATTCACCCATGTGTGAGGACTGCCATCCTGCTTCTCCATGGAGAAAGCAGAGTTGTTTACCTGTAACAGGTATTCAGAGGACAACAGGATGTCAGTCCTCATGAACCCCACTCACCACCCTGGTGAGTTGGGTTTAATTTCATGGGTATTTTTAATTAAAACCCTCAATTCTGTTATAAGACTGAGAGGACCCCCCCCATGTGGATTCATGGTATAGGGTATGCTGGGCATGCTTAGAGAGGCTCAGTCAAAGTTCTAAAATTTGACATGTTTCCCAGGCCAGGCTCTATCCAATGTCAAGCCATGTTGACTGGCATTCCCTGCTGTCCTCTGAGAACACCTGTTAAATGGAAGCAACTCTGCTTTACTAATGATACTCCAGTCTGACACTATAACAAACATTGGATTTCCTACATATTCATCCATTCCTTCTTTGTGATATAGGATACAGCAACACCATGGCCTGCCTTTAACAGAATGACATATGTATTCTAATCATGGCAGCAGAAGATATCATGTCTTGTGAAAGAAAGAATGAGGATTTTCAGGCCATTCACTGCTGGCTGTCTTCTACACAATCAGGAGATAAAAAGTAGAAGTTGATCCTGGCATGCCATAGAAGAACAGGACTACATTTTTGCGCTGGACCACAATTGTCACATGAGTAACTGATTCTTTTCCTTGAAGAATTCTGATGACATACTTAACAAAGCAACATCTGACCTTGAAAATCTGTCACTAAGTCATGAGATCCAGGCTCTGAAATACATGGTAGTTGCTAGACATAACAAAAATTCCATAATCCCGGATATCAAGCCAACAAAGAAAGATCCAACTTGGGTTTCCTGCTGCCCATCAATACATTTTGCAGTCAAAACAGTGGATCGATATTCAAAACAGCTGACTTTCTAAGTTAACTGGATAGATTTATCCAGCTATCTTAGATGGGATATTCAGCTGAATATCTCCACCTAAATTGATACTTATCTGGCTATGTCTTATCTGTCCGCTATTGAAAAAAAGCTTTTGCTGGTTCAGGCTCAGTCATGGAACTCTCCCCGACACACTTAAAACATCTAACTTTCCAACCTTCAAAAAAACAGCTTAAAACATTTCTTTTCATGGAAGCTTTCAACTTATTCAATATATGTCACTCTAACAGAGCATGCTGTGATGAGTACCATGGCAAGAGTTTTATTGTTTAGCAGGATTTGTTTTGATCTGTTTTTATGCGATTATGTTTTTGTTTTGGGTTTTTTTATTGTAAGCCACGGCCTATAAATACATTAAGTAAATAAAAGTGGGGAAATATTTTCCAATGTTACTCTTAATTCTTCCTCCTTGGAACATCATAGCATGACCTTTTGTAGAAGGTCCTTTCTGCTGAGAAAAAATAATTCAAACAAG
The DNA here is from genome assembly GCF_901001135.1 of Rhinatrema bivittatum. Classification (NCBI taxonomy): domain Eukaryota; kingdom Metazoa; phylum Chordata; class Amphibia; order Gymnophiona; family Rhinatrematidae; genus Rhinatrema; species Rhinatrema bivittatum. The sequence goes on along the minus strand of NC_042622.1, from coordinate 169,035,235 downwards.
GCAAACTTATTTATGTTACTTGTGAAGAAAGACATCTGCTCCTTTCCACAGAACCTAATGAGTAGATCCTTCAGCAGTTAGGATGGACCCTCTCTGAGCTCCCTTGATATCCTGAGATGCAGCCCATCCAGCCCCACTTTCAATTCTGCTGATTCTACACAAAGCCTCTCTCTTCTAAATGCCACATCATTTGCCCCACTACAATAGGGAACCCCCAACCTCCAGATCCCTTCTGCAGTGAAAACTGAACAAAAGTTTAATATGTCCACTTTTTCTCTTGTCACCCTCTGCATGGTCCTTTTCTCCACTCGGTCTTATAACCGCCACCTTCCTGCCTTTCACAGAGATCCCTAAAAAAAAAAAAAGTCCTCTCGCTTTGCTGCGTTAACTTCTTCCCCGTGCACCTTTGCTATCCCTAACTAGCTCCCCTCTGCTTCTTTCAGCTTTAGCAGATATTACTCCCTGTCCTCTAAGATCCCTTATACTGTTCAGTGCTAATCTTTTTGTCTTATGTTTTCAGCTACCTCTTTGAAAAAAAAAAAATCACACTGGTCTTTTACCTCTTACTTTTATCAGCCTAACAAAAATTTGTCACCCTTACTATAAATCCTTTTAGTGAATTCTGCTTCCCAAAAATAAAAAGGTCAAACAGCAAAAGTATATAAGGTGATACCTTTTTTTATTGGACTAGATACCGTGTTTCCCCGAATATAAGACAGCGTCTTACTTTCTTTTTACCACCAAAAGTCCCACTATGTCTTACTTTCAGGGTATGTCTTATATTGGAAAAAAAACTTGTGTTCAAAAAAAAATTATTTTTAAATACCTGTCGGAGGGCCGCATGGGTCCAGGCGGCTGGCGGCGGGAGCCGGGTGGTCGCGTGTTAAATCTAGGCCGCGGGCGGGTGGGCGCTTGTTCCAGGCGGCGGGGGGGGGGGGGGGGGGCGGGTGGACGCGCGTTAGTTCGAGACGGCCGGCGGGCGGCGGGTGGTCGCGTGTTAAATCTAGGCCGGGTCGCACAGGCGTGCATTCATTCACTGCCGGTGGGGGCTGCCTCGATTTAACACGCGACCACCCGCCGGCCGTCTCGAACTAACGCGCGTCCACCCGCCCCCGCCGCCTGGAACAAGCGCCCACCCGCCCGCGGCCTAGATTTAACACGCGACCTCCCGCCGCCAGCCGCCTGGACCCACGCGGCCCTCCGACAGGTATTTAAAAATATTTTTTTTTTTAAATGACAGGTACGTCTTACTTTCGGGGGATGTGTTACATTAGCCGACCCCCCTAAAATTCCCACTACGTCTTACTATCAGGGGTGTCTTACTATCGGGGAAACACGGTAGATGTCTTGACCAGCTTTGGGGAATAATTCCTTTCCTCAGGCTGAAACAGATGCTTAAAGCAAAGGCCTTCCCCACTCTGATCACACCTCCTTCATATATTCCCCTGTTCTCACAGGACAAGCAGGATGGTAGTCCTCACATATGGGTGACATCACAGGATGGAGCCCAATCACGGAAAACTTCTGTCAAAGTTTCCAGAACTTTCACTGGCCCCTTCTGGGCATGCCCAGCATAGCACTAACCCTGCAGCCAGCAGGTGTCCCCCTTCAGTCTTCTTTTTTCCGCCCAGTAACTACCTTGCAGTAAAGGAGCTCTACAGAGATTCCTGATAGGAATTTTCCTCACGGAATTACTAAAAGTTAGTTTGCCCCACAGGGGTCCCTCTAACTTTTTTCAGACCGTGGTACTCCAGTAAGTTTTTACCCGATTTACGTCAAGTTTGGCTCTCGCGGCCTACTGGCCGTCAACCGTACCGCAGCTTGATTTTTTCCATGGCCCTGGCGTCGGGGTTCCGTCGGTGCCTGGACTGTACCCGCACTATGTCTATCACAGACCCCCATAAACAGCTCGATACAGTAAAGTGGGGCCGCGGTTACCTTGCTCCTAACCCGCTTTCTACTCACTTTTCGGCCACGTTAGTCCAACTCGCGATACACTATCCCCTTTAACCCATTCTTACCGCCTCTTTAAATCACCGGGTAACCCCTTCCGCACGCGGCATGTATATTAGATGTAAACGATCGAATTAGCTATTCCCTCCCATACAGTAACGCGCGCCCCGACTATCGCTATTTTACGCTGCCATTTTGCCCCGCGTTTAACCTGCTAACTTACCGCCTACCCTTACCCCTGCGTTAGAGGCAGGGGTAATGGTAGATGGCAAACTTTCCCCCAAAAGGAAACCTCTAAAAACCTAAAATCCCCTCCTCCCGAAGTGACTCGACATTATTTTGTTGTTTTCTTACCTTTTGTTGCTTTTCAGCCCCTTCCCTTCTCTGCCGCCCTCCGGAGGGGGCAGCCGGCGGCGAAAGTGGTTCGCAGCGGTCCCCCCTGCGCAGGTCCAGGTTCTCCTGGCTCGGCAACAGCAGTACAATGGCCACCAATTAAAGCAACTTGTCCAGTCTGGCACAAGTTTCCATATCCATTCCCCCTTGTATTCACATTCTCCACCTGCAGCCACAGAGCTAGGGCTCCATCCACCCCAATCCTTCCTTCCTTCCTGGCTCGGCCAAATTGTGAAGCGGCTTGCAGCGTCCCGTCCCCCCCGCGCAGGTCCCGGTTCTCCTGGCTCGACGTGAGGTGAGAGCCCACTGTTCTGTGCCCTCTCCAGTACGAGCGGAGCGAAGCGTTCTTTCGTTGGCCTGAGCGCCCGATTTGGGCACTCCAGCTAATGAAAGCACATAGACGGGCGCGCGTGATGTCACGGCGTGCGTCACGCGCACCCGTCTATGTGCTTTCATTGGCCGGAGCGCCCAAATTGACAGGCGCTCCGGCCAACGAAAGCACGATACTCACCCATATGTGAGGACTACCATCCTGCTTGTTCTGTGAGAAAGCAAATGTTGCTTACCTGTAACAGGTGTTCTCACAGGACAGCAGGATGTTAGTCCTCACGAAACCCGCCTGCTGCCCCGCGGTGTTGGGTTCGTAACTTTTATTTTATTTTCGGCACTGACTGTAGCTTTTAAATAAGACTGAAGGGGGGACCCTGCTGGCTGCAAGGTTAGTGCCATGCTGTGCATGCCCAGAAGGGGCCAGTCAAAGTTCTGGAAACTGACAGATTTTCCATGATTGGGCTCCATCCTGTGATGTCACCCATATGTGAGGACTAACAACCTGCTATCCTGTGAGAACACCTGTTACAGGTAAGCAACATTTGCTTTTTAGAAAAGTTGGTACTTTAATATAAGAGCCAAAGCAGAGAAGGGGACATATAAAACTATACTCTCTTTTGATGACTGGAGGTAAGATGCCCACCTACCTGGACATTTGAAAACGATTTCTTAATTTGTAAGGATCATGTCTAGTTTCACCTGGGCGCACCCCCATAGATTGTTACCACAGAAAGCAGCAATGTGAAAAAAAAAAAAAAGCGGTGGTCAGGTTAGGAAAACTGATGCTTAATTTTAAGCATGTCCATTTTCCTAACCCATGGGTGTGCATGGGTTATGAAAAACAGATGCTCGTAAAATTGAGCGTCCATTTTCCTAACCCACACAGTCACTTCTCCTGGGCGCCTGATGTTTCGAGACACTAGGGGTGCACAATTTCCCCTAGCGCCTCTAACACAGCAGCTCATTAGCCTACTGCATTGCACGCCCGGGAGAGGGGGATGGGCAAGGATTAGGAAAACAGGCACTCAATCATGGAGCGCCTGTTTTTTCTGTGCGGATATTGCATCAGACTGAAGGTGAATGTAAATCCCAACCGGACTCCCCCCCCCCCCCCTTTTACATGCCTCTCCTTGTGAGCAAAAAATTATGCACTAAATGTAAGCACAATTTATATGTATATCAGTTGTATAGTTTGTTAAAGAGCTAGTTCTTCAGGTAAAGCACTACTTTACTCAAAAGTTCCTTTAAGAACATAAGAAGTTACCATACTGGGTCAGACCAAGGATCCATCAAGCCCAGCATCCGGTTTCCAACAGTGGCCAATCCAGGCGACAAGTACATGGCAAGTACCCAAACACTAAGTAGATCCCATGCTACTGATGCCAGTAATAGTAGTGGCTATTTCCTAAGTCAACTTGATTAATAGCAGATAATGGACTTCTCCAAGAACTTATCCAAACCTTTTTTTAAACCCAGATACACTAACTGCACTAATCACATCCTCTGGCAACAAATGCCAGTGCTTAATTGTGCATTGAGTGAAAAAAATTCTCTTATTAGTTTTAAATGTGCTACATGCTAACTTCATGGAGTGCCCCCTAGTCCTATTATCAGACTATGCCCTGGAGAACTGGAACACAATGTAATAAATTCACAAGGTTCAGGTTCTCAGCAGGTCATAAAAGCAACTTCCCATTGGGCCCCAGTTTATCATAAGCAGTGCACCACATAAGTCTTAAGTGAAATGTCGCTGACAATGTCATTTCACCTAAAGTGGGACCACAGATTGGTTCATCCACAGTATGCAGACTGCCAGGAGAGAACATTGCATGTGGCAACAAATATGTCAAACTTGCTTGCTAGGCTCAAGACCAACAAATCAATACTGCACCCACAGCTTCCTCCATATTACTAGAAACAAATCAGATCTAATCCTAGGAATGTTACAAGTGGTGGTTCTTCCTGTTCTCGGTGGATATATCTATGGGGACCCTTTGTGGATGCAGAATTTACAGTCCCAGCTTCTTTATTGCCTCACTGTGGATTCTGCAGTGCAGTCAGCATGTCCTGGGGCTTTCTGAACTTACAACCTAGCTTCCTGGAAAAGGAAAAGTGGTGGCCAAAGATGCCCAGGGCATTTTGGAAAATTTCAACCAGCTACAGATGGTTCTCCCACTGCTTCGTAGAATGTAGATCAGAAAGTTGGCAGCTGATTTATAAAGGGTGGAGCACAGTAAAATATGCAAATTGCACATGCGCCAACTAAAGCAGAACCTATGTTATATAGTAATTAACAGCAGAAAGAGCATTATTTATTTATTTATTTTTAGATTTTTATATACCGGTGTTCCTATATGAAATAAAGATCACATCGGTTTACATTGAAACAGAACATGAAAATTGCCAAAAGGCATTACATAGAACAAGGTTATGAAACTTGGAACAGTGTACATAAGTTCAAAATTTAACAATAACGTTGTAACATTGATGACCAAAAGATAAAGGAGAAAAAAAAAAAAAAAAAAAGACTTAAACAATTAAGTTGACAGGTCTTATTGAGCATAAAAATTATAACGTATAAGTGAGAAAGTCTCAAGTGTCCTGCAGCAAGAGATTAGATACCGAAGTAGGTAGTGGTATGGAAAATGGGGGTTTGTGAAGAAGATATGTTCTTGCTGGTTGGAGGGGAAAAAATGATGATCATGGTCCTGGAAAAGCTTGGCTAAAGAGCCAGGTTTTAAGTTTTTTTTTGAATGAAGACATGCAGACATGCAGACATCTTATGTGCTCTCTTTACAATAAGAGGTAACAGTTTTGAGGTCCAAATACCGCTAACGTTCATCTAAAAGGATGTCACAGTGATTTCACAATGCATTCCAATGTGATCTTGATTGCTAATGCAACAGCCCTACAAATACCACTAATAAGGAGACTGAAATGTCCCAAGTGCAAGTAAAAATGCCCGTATGTCTTCAGAGCCAAAGGGCAACAGGTGGGGCTAGGCCTGGCTCCTTTTCAATTGTCCATGCTGGTGTTCGTGCTGGATTCTCATCAGCACCCTAAGCTTATCAAACCCCTAAGGACAGAAGTGACCAAGTGTGAGCAGCCTCCAGGCACAAAGCATGTCTCTTTCCCAAGAATGAGAAATCAGAAATAAAAAGTTGAATCTTAGAACCTTTTTATTTGTCCTGATTCCCAGTTTAAGGGTGGATTTTTAAAACCATGCGTTGTGGTTCCCGGCACGTGCACATGGACGCGGCTATTTTATAACATACGCGCGTCAGCGCACACGTTATAAAATAGGATTCCCGCACGCACGTGTGCTGGATTTTTAATATCCATGTGCGCGTGTGTGTGGGCAAGTGGCATCCGCGGGGAGGGGAGTCGAATTTTTTAAAATGACACGCAGTGACGCAAGTAAGGCCATTTTATTGGCATGGACTGGGAGGGAACTTCCCCACCCCTATCCTTCCTCCCTGACCCCTAAACTAACCCTATCTATCCCCAATTTGTTTTATTTTTATACTTACCGCTCTGCCGGCGCAGAAGTAAACTCCGTGTGGCCGCCGGCTCGCGCTGTCTGGCCCACCCAGATCTCGCCCCCTGGCTGCCCCCTTTCAATATCCCAGCACTTCTGCGCGTACTGGGAGTTATGCGCATGGCTGGGCCCTTTTGAAAATGCGCTCAGCGTGCACAGGGCCCAGCAATGCACATAACCCCTGGTTTTACTGCTCGCAGGGCTTTTAAAATTCGCGCTTTAATGTTTAACAGTGTAAGTGGTCTTATTCTAATGAACAGATCCAAGAATTTTAGTTTCATTGCATAAGCAATCTTGCATGTTTCAGCAGACTTCTTGTTTTTGGTTATAAGCTAAAATAAATTACAATATTTTAACAGGTAACTGTATACAAGTCACCATCTGAAGAGCAGTTAGAATTAAAGAGCCACCAGGCAGAACATCCTGGATGTACGAAGTAGAAACCATGTGGTCCCAAAAATCTCCTGGGGCTGCTGAGAATTCCTGCTTGCTATGAAAACTACAAAGCTGCTGTTCCTCCCTACATTGTACCACCAGGCTGTACACATGCCAGTTCTGGCAGATAATGCAAACATTCAGCAACTATTGAGAAAAAGGGATCACAACTATCATCCATAAATGAATAAGCACTGCTGTCGAAAGGAAAAAAAAATCCTGAACCCCTTAATGCCAAAGGACAAATCAGTTCTTGGGTTAAATGACACCTTTTAACCTCATCTTCCCTTATATAACTGTCCCTGGAATTTACAGATAAATATTGATTTTATAGATTCATAGTTGAGATTGTAACTTCATACCATAAGTGAATGCAGTGCTTACAGGCAGATGGAAGATGTTTCCATGCTCACGGAAAAAAAAAAAAAACTTTTGCTACAGGAGTAGTCTACACCAGTAAAGAGCATACGGCGCAGGTGAAATGCTGGCATGACACCAACATCAAGGCCAGAGGGGCCCAGGAACTTCTCAAAAAAGGAGAAGGGAGAGAGCACAGAAGAATCAAACCAAATTCTGGTAGCAGAAGGGACTGGATTAGTTAAAAATGCTTTTATTTTACTTAGGATTTGCATGCTTAGCAAACAGAAATCGGATTTCAGATGTATTTTCCTTCCTAACGATGAACATATGAAAAAATTTGGCTCAGGACAGTAACAGAGAAATGTAATTGCAGAAAAAAAAAAAACAGCCTATCAGGTCTGCCCATCCACACAACTACTCAGCTCTACAATCCCTGCCATTCCCTCAGAGACACCCCCCCCCCCCCCCCCCCAATGCTTCTCCCTTTTTTTTTTTTTTTTGGTCTCCACCACCTCCACTAAGACTGTTCCATGCATCTGTACCCTCTTTATGAAAGAATACTACCCTGCTCCCTATAGAAACTGATGTCTGCCCTTTATAGAATTCCTTTTTGCTACAGCAATGGTGCTCAAAACCCCCCCCCCCCCCCCCCCCCAGCCAATTGAGTTTTCAGGAAATCCCTAATGAATATGCATGAGTGACATTTGCTTGGACTGCCTTTGCTGTATGCAAATACATCTCATGCATATTCATTAGGGATATTCTGACTATGGGTGGGGAGGGGGGTCCTGAGGACCAGGTTTTACCATCTGAGCTAGAAAGACAAGGGAGTGGCCAGTAAAGACTAACAAAGGCCTCGAAGCTCCCATGTCTGGATGGCAAATGGATCTTTGCTTTGGTTTTGAAACTCCAAAGTAGACGAGCAACAGAAAGCTAAAAACTTCATTCCCTGAGGCCGGCGATATTTATTGGACCAACATAAGAATCATCAAAAAATTCAACATCCCTGAGCATTCCAGAACACAAAAGTCCCTTTCCACAAGTGTCTTTTGTTAAATGGGCCTATCTGGGGTGATGATAAAGAGCAGGCAGCTGCTTGGCGTCTGGAGCAAATGACCAAACCCCACTTTTCTTTTATGGTACATCTGAGGATCACTGTTCATAGGCCCCGAGGATGGAGGCATGCCGTGTGCCTTTTATTTCCAAACATGATTTATTTAGAAAAACAAAATCAAGACTTGCAAAAGCTGCTGGTGGGAAAATGTTCCAAGATCTAGCTAAAGGCTCTCTCTTGATCTATCATTTACGGCTTTATATCCTGTGACAGGATTGTCAGGGCTTTAATTGTAGAGAACATGTTTATAGGCTCCTAATACCCAAAAGGGGATTAGGGATTGTTCTGTATCCTCTTGTTTGTTTACCTCAGGATAACCGCAGCAAAATAAAGCAAACATTTTATGGCAGATAAAAGCACTGATGGCTTTTTCATTTTGGCATTTCCTGGTATTTTACAGCACTTAAAAAGTTATTGTGCAGTAGATCACTATATTGCCAGTAGTACAAGGCCAAAAGGGTAAGATACTAATTGTTGGGTCCCTTACCCACATTTCACATACAGACAACAAACTCCTTTGATTCCAGGCACGACACTTTATTCTCTGGTCCTTACTTGCTCAGTTACAGGGAAAAAAAAAAACATCTGACAGCCAGCTATATAATGCCTGCCCCCCAACCCCTTCAAGTATTCCTATAGTTTTCCCCCAAAACATTGAATAGATCAGTCTGGCTCTCCTGGCAAGCAATGTCTTAATGAAGTCATGGCTAGGATTAAAGCTGAACTCTATACTAATCACCATTCTTAATCAAGGAATTTGTCCACATACATGGCTTATCATATTGTAACACTAAATCATAATATGATTGGCAAGGATAAGAAGGAAAAAATGGAAACATGTCCCATCAGGAAAGGCTGAAGAGATTAGGGCTGTTCAGCTTGGAGAAGAGACGGCTGAGGGGGGGATATGATAGAGGTCTTTAAGATCATAAGAGGTCTTGAACGAGTAGATGTGACTCTTATTTACACTTTCGAATAATAGGACTAGGGGGCATTCCATGAAGTTAGCAAGTAGCACATTTAAGACTAAATCGGAGAAAATTCTTTTTCACTCAACACACAATAAACCTCTGGAATTTGTTGCCAGAGGATGTGGTTGGTGCAGTTAGTGTAGCTGGGTTCAAAAAAGGTTTGGATAAGTTCTTGGAGGAGAAGTCCATTAATGGCTATTAATCAAGTTTACTTAGGGAATAGCCACTGCTATAAATTGCATCAGTAGCATGGATCTTCTTAGTGTTTGGATAATGGCCAGGTTCTTGTGGCCTGGTTTTGGCCTCTGTTGGAAACAGGATGCTGGGCTTGATGGACCCTTGGTCTGACCCAGCATGGCAATTTCTTATGTTCTTATCAGTATCTAAAGGAGATACTGCATTGATCTGCTGAAGTATGAATACAGCTGAGAGATGAACTCAGCAGAAGAAACTTAAACAGAGCTGTGGGCATTTTAAAAAGTTAAAAAAATATATAAAGCCAGAAGAATGCTAGGCTGCATAGAGAGAGGAATAACCAGTAAAAATAAATAAAAGGAGGTGATAATGCCCTTGTACAGGTCCTTGGTGAGGCCTTACCTGGAGTACTGTGTTCAGTTCTGGAGCCCGTATCTCAAAAGGTACAGAGACAGGTTGGAGGCGGTCCACAGATGGGCAACCAAAATGGTGGGGAGTCTCCAAATGACTTATGAGGAGAGGTTGAAGGACCTAAATCTGTATACCCTGGAGGAGAGGAGGTGCAGGGGAGATATGATACAGACCTTCAGATACATGGAAGGATTTAATGATGCACAAACTTTGAACCTTTTCCATTGGAAAGAAATTAGAACTAGGGTCACAATGGAATTCCAGAGAGGATGACTCAGAACCAAGGTCAGGAAATATTTCTTCATGGAGAGGGTGGTGGATGCCTGGATTGCCCTTCCAGAGGAGGTGGTGAAAACAAAAAATGGTGAAAGATTTCAAAGGGGCATGGGATAAACACTATGGATCCCTAAAAGCTAGATGATGGAACTGAAATAAGATGCATGGGGGTAACTGAGTGGAGGTTACTACCCTTAACAAATAAGCCTTCATGCTGTTGATGCAACTCCATCATTGATCTCTGCTTCAACAGCAGGAGGTAACAGGGAATTGGACTGAAACAGCAACAAGGGCCCTGACTTTGAGGGTCTAGGAAACTGAAGAGTATGGGGGAGACTTGTATGGTGTGGCAGAGACTACCATAAGTTTGCTGGGCAGGCTGAATGGACTGCTGGTCCTTTTCTGCCATCATTTGTTTCGTTTCTATAAAAAAAAAATAGTGGGACTAATGTTGAGAACAAGACAGATAGAAAAGTTTTCCATGTTCAAGAGCTATCGAGAAAGCTAAGAACCAGATAAGGTGGTATCTTGAGAATCCTGCTTGGACTAAAGCTGCATCAGTACAATGCTCCTGCAATTCTCCCATATCTAAGTTTGCAGATGGTAGGTTTATATTATTTGGAACACATCTGAGATGCCATAAGAGGAAATGAGGGAGACTGAGAAAGAATAGATCCACTGAAGTCTTAAAATGTGATTTCCTTTATTTTTATTACCCTGTGAAATCTCTCCCTTTTGAAAAAATTCAGAAATAGTTTTAAGTGTCAGCATTTGTATAGTGTCCTAAACAAGTTACATAGAGGTAAAGTTCCTTCCCCATGGAGCTTACAATGTAAAGAAGGCAAAGTGACAATAAGCAAAGCAGGATCTGAATCCATGTCTCCTGGTTCCTAGCACCTCACTTCACACTGCCACCCTTGCTGTGGACACAGGGACATTTGTTTTCAGTTTCTTTTATTTTTCCTGGGAATGTCAATATTAAAACAAAACAAAACAAAAAATCAGTGGAAGAGTCATTTTTCTACTTTTTTTTGTTATAAGATTGAAATTCCCATGAAAAAATAAAATAAAAACTGAAAATGAAGATCCCTATGCATACAGCAAGTATGAGGAAGGTTCTCAACTAAAAACCTTCTTCAGAACCCCCACGTTAAGATGATCATATGGTAAAGCCACTGCCGCTGTATATATAGAGTAATACAGAACCAAGCCTCAGCACTGCCCCCGACCTGAAAGGCATCCACTGCTCCAGAACAATGCAGTGCCTAGAAGGGCACTACAGAATGAGAGATTGTAGCTGGTAACCATAGGCATTCTCTGCATGCTAACCGTTAAAACAAATATTTTTGGTTGCAGTGTTCTGCAGAGGGTGAAATTCTTTTCAGTTCCGTGTATGCGTGTCTTGTCTACATCTCATAATGCCCTCCAATCTATGGGCAGCCCAAGAGCCATTTCAGACATAATCCCCACACCACCTTCACAAGGTTCTGAAGATGCCCCCTGTCTTCAATTTGGGACTAAACTTGGTCTGTTTTGTAGGGAAGTGTCTAGTGATACAGACCACAATCCTGACTGCAAGGACGTAGTCTGGGAAGCTCATTTATAATAAAAGGGTATCACAGAATGTGCAACAAATCCAGCACAACCCAGATTGATATTGCTCAAGTCTGGTATAGTTAAGACAAAATGGTTAGTCATTAATACTCACTTAGAAATGGGAGAAAATATCTGCATTCATTTCAAATTCTCCTGACCATCATCTTAAGTTATTGCTCCACACAGAATGTAACTTATTAGGGACCGTGAAAAGCCATTCACCTTAACAAGCCCCAGTATACTGATATCCTTAATAGAGACGAGTACACATACAAATATTGTCCAGAGCAGCAATAAGTTTCATTCAAAATGTTTAATAAACCAATCAACAGCAGCTGGATTAGACAAGTTTGTATGCTGCAGGCCTGCCCCTCTGCTCTTTGGGGCCGATACATTTGGACACGCGTTTGACGCGCTAGCTTTACCCCTTATTCAGTAAGAGGTAATAGCGCGCCGAAAACGCGCGTCCAACCCCCCCGAAACTAATAGCGCCCGCAACATGCAAATGCATGTTGATGGGCCTATTAGTTATGCCCGCGCGATTCAGAAAGTAAAATGTGCGGCCAAGCCGCACATTTTACTTTCAGAAATTAGCGCCTACCCAAAGATAGGCGTTAATTTCTCTCAGCATTGGGAAAGTGCACAGAAAAGCAGTAAAAATTGTTTTTCTGTGCACCCTCCGACTTAATATCATGGTGATATTAAGTCGGAGGTCCCAAAAGTTAAAGTTAAAAAATTTTTTGAAATCTGCCCACGGCTTGAAAACCGGACGCTCAATTTTGCCAGCATCTGGTTTCCGAACCCGTGGCTGTCAGCGAGCTCGAGAACAGACGCCGGCAAATTTGAGCTTCGGCTGTCAAACCCGCTGACAGCCGCCGCGCTCCTGTCAAAAAAGAGGGGCTAGGGACGCGCTAGTGTCCCTAGCCCCTCTTTTTACTGCGGGCCCTAATTTAAATAAATTAATTTACTGAATCGCGCGCACAGGAAAATGGCCTGTGCGCGCGCCAGGAGAGCGAGCACTCTCCCGCGATTTTTACTGTTTCGGCCTGTTTATTGGGGAGAAAGCCGTTTAGTCACCTGTTTCTAAAACATTGGAAGAAAAGAGTCAGCACAGGCTGCATGGAGTAAAGGAAGGGACTCCAGTCTGAACTCTTTACATTTCACAGCAGATAGGATAAATGTAAACCTTTCAGTTACCAAAGTCTCTTAAGACAAGGTCATAGAATGGTTAATCTAGCCTAGCTTTCAGTTCTTGCTGGAGGAATCCATGGGAGCCAAATTTTCAAAATGATTATGGGTGCTAAACTCAATACAGATTACCCCTTCACAGACACACTGAAGGCGTTTATTCAATATCAGAGGTGCTGAAGCACCAACTGCACCCACAGAGCTGGCACCTGTTGTGGGATCACCTTTCAGTGGGAGGCTAACAAGCAGACCGATGCAGTATTAATGTAGGAAAACAAGCTCTCACAATTGACACGTCCAACTCGCATCCAACCGCAGGTTAACCTGTGCGCTAGCCTGAGTGCATGGTATTCTCCTAGGACAAGCAGGATGGTAGTCCTCACATGTGGGTGACATCGGATAGAGCCCGGCATGGAAAACTTGTCAAAGTTTCTAGAAGCTTTGACCAGCACACTGAGCATGCCCAGCCTGCTGCTATCCGCACATCCACACGAGGTCCCCCTTCAGTCTCTTCCACAGTGCAGTTGCCTCACAGTTCGTGGAGCTCAATTTTGTTTTTTCTCGATCTTTCGAAATTTTCCCCGATTTCCTCGTTGAGTCCCACTTCGCAATCTGCATCTCCTTGGTGTGGTAGATTGCGGTCGATTCCCGATTTTTCGCCTCATGGTGACCGCACTCCATGTGTTTTTTCATGGTGTCGACCGGTTGTCGGTACCCACAGACTATGTCCATCATGGAGCAGCATGAGGTTTGCATCCTCTGCCTGGGGGCTTCGCACGACATCCGTGGGTGCTGTCTGTGTAATCAGATGACCCCCAAAGGGCGTCTGGCATCCCTCAATAAGATGGAGAACTTTTCGGATCCCCGAAGTCTGCTCGTTCTACTCCTGCATCAGCTCCAGATGCCGAGAGGTCACAGGTAGCCCCTTGACACACTTCCCTTGGCTGTTCCTCTCGCCAGTACCTCCAAGGATCACAGCAACTGTGATAGATCTTCGATTTCACTGCTCCCAGACATTGGGATCTTCCACTTCCTCGGTGCTGGGGAAAGACCAGGCCGAGCACAGAGGGAGACCCCAAAAAGCATCGCCACTGGTTGCTGTTGCATGGCTCCAGAGTGGCACCGGCAGCTACTGGGCCGCCACCGAAAAGACACCAGCCAAAGGCCCCATCCTCCGATGCCCCCAGTAGTCCTAGGTGTTCCCCACACACCGGTGCTCGGAGACCTGAGGAAGAGCCAGTGACGCCTTGTCCCATTCCCTCAGTCCTGGCCACTCTGGACTGATGGAGTAGTTGGAACGCAGGGTGAAATCTGAAGTGCTCAAAGCGCTCCAGAGCGTTGAGCTGCCGGTGCCACCAGCCCCCATGCCTCTGCCATCGATGCTAGCACCTCTGCTAGAGCATCTGGACATCCTCCTGGGTGCCCTTCTGATGCAGCCAGTGCCCGAGGGACCCTCTGTTCCCCAGTGGCCCCCGATGCCCTCCAGAGTGATCCCAGTGCTCGGGACCTCTGAGAATGATGAGTCTGGTACCGTGTTCCCTAGGCTACAGTTCCCTGAGCCCGTCAATAGAAAGGCTGAGTCCACCTACTTGGTGTAATAGGCCGTGGGTTTGAGAAGCAGCACCTCCCCCCACCAGTCAGTGGTCGTGGAGTCTGCCCTGAAAAAGGACCGGCGCTCCCACACCCATGCCTCAGCCCCTCCGGGACGAGAGCACAGGAAGCTGGATGCCTTGGGCAGGAAAGCCTTCTAAGGCGCCATGCTGGTGGCCCGCATCTCCACCTACCAGCTGTATATGACCTAGTACAACCGCAATTTCTGGAAACAGGTCCAGGACTTCGCAGAGGGCCTACCTCAACAGGCGGCCTTCTCGACTACTGACCTGCTAGGTCTCAAGACTGGGAAGCATGAGATACATTCCACTTATGTTTTCAAGACTGCGGCCCAATGGCTGCGGTTGGCTTCAGTGCCAGGAGAATGGCATGGCTCAGACCTCCGGCCGGAGGTCCAAGACAGGCTAGCCGATCTCCCCTGCACAGGTGAAAACCTCTTCGGGAATAAAGTCCAGGATGCAGTAGCACAATTGAAGGACCATCATGACACCCCTTCAACAGCTTTCCGCTAGCACTTCTGATACCCTGTCCTCGGCCAGGAAGTTCTCTAGGCCAGGATCCCAGAAGCCCTTTTACAGGCAGAGGAAGTATTATCCTCCAGCCTACATGGGCCGCCCTTGCCAGCAGCAAGCACCTAGATTCCAGCCAGCACTCCAGCAAGCCCGGGCCATGGGCTTTTGACTGGCAGCGAGGGAGCAGAAGTCAGTTGACCATACCCCTGACTTCAAATCCCCCAGTCTGAGGCAAGTGCTTGAGCTTCGCCCATTGCTGGGAAGAGATCACGTCAGATCACTGGGTCCTATCATTCATCAGGGGTACCGTCTAAACTTCAGATGGCTCCCAGAGGCATCTCTCTCATGTCCAACGTGGGGTTCATCCACCCAACTGGTTATACTTTGGACAGAACTCTCCGCCCTCCTTGTAGCAGGTGCAGTAGAACCAGTCCCTTGCCATCAAAGCCAGGGGTTCTATTTGATGTATTTCCTCATCCCAAAGAGGAATGGCGGCTTGCGCCCCATCCTTGACCTCAGGGCGTTGAACAGATTTCTCACAAGAGAAAAGTTCAAGATAGTCTCTCTGGGCACACTGATCCTACTCCGAAGAGGAGACTGGCTTTGCTCCCTTAACCTCAAAGAGGCTTACGCTCACATAGCGATCTTCCCCAGCCACTGGAAGTACCTCTGTTTTGTGGTGGGGAAGGATCATTACCAGTATAGGGTGCTACCTTTCAGGCTAGCTTCAGCCCCCTGTGTATTCACCAAATGCCTAGCGGTAGTGGCCACCTCTCTCAGGCAGTCGATACATGTCTTCTAGTACCTAGACAACTAGTTGGTCAAGAGATTCCTATCTGTGCAGACACTACAGACTTTGGGTTGGTTTTTTTTTAATCAACTACCCCAAGTCTCATCTCTGTCCATCTCCCCAACTGGACTTCATAGGAGCCTGATTGGATATGATGCAAGCGAGAGAGTTTCTGCCCAGGGATCAGGCTCTTGCTCTCGCCTTACTGGTCACCCTTGAATGAAACAGCCGGCAGGTGTCTGCCCACCTTCTCCTTCACCTGCTAGGCTACAAGGCAGCTTCTGTCCACGTGACCCCTCTTGCCTACCTGTGCATGTGGAGTGCTCAATGGACCCTGCGGTCCCAATGGTGACAGGCTTCCCAGGACCTCGAGACTCAGGTGGAGGTCACATTCCCTCTGCAAGTGTCTCTATCCTAGTGGGAAAATCTCTCCAACTTAGAAAGGGGATTCTCCTTTCAAGCTGCTTCATCTTGGGTGGTCCTCGCCACCAATGCTGCCCCTCAGGGCTGGGGAGCCCATGTGAATGGTATCTACAAGCAGGGTCTCTGAACCACCTCCAAAGCCCACTGTCAAACTTCCTGGAGCTTCAGGCAATCTGTTACTCCTTGTGGGCATTCAGAGACCAGTTGTCGCACAAGGCAGTCCTGATTCAGACAGACAACCAAGTCGCGATGTGGTACATCAACAAGCAGGGGGGCACAGGCTCATTCCTGTTCTGACTAGAGGCGGTACAAGTGTGGGCCTGGACCCTGTCACAAGGGATGTCCCTGCAAGCCACGTACCTGCTGGGACACCTGAATGTACTGGCGGACTGCTTAAGCCGCTCCTTCCAACCTCACGAGTTGTCCCTCAACCCGGAGGTAGCAGCCAAACTGTTCCACCAGTGGGGCACACCGGTTGTGGACCTGTTTGCCTCGCCTCACAATCGCAAGGTGAGAAAGTTCTGCTCCCTGTGGTTGGGGGACAGGCAACTGGCCTGCGATACCTTCTCCCTTCACTGGGGGGGGGGGGGGGGGGGAGGCCTGCTATATGCCTACCCTCCTTGCCTCTCCTCTTGAAGACATTACTGAAACTTCAACAGGACAGAGGGCCCATGATACTTGTAGCACCTTTTGGCCCCAACAGGTCTGGTTTCCGCTTCTGCAGGACCTATCAGTGTGGCCACCCGTCCGGCTAGGGATGGCACCCAACTTCATCTCCCAGAATCAGGGCACCTTGCACCATCCCAACCTCAGGGCGTTGGGGCTGACTGGATGGGTGTTGAGCAAGGTAGTCCTTCAGCCCCTAGCACTCTCAGACTGTCTCCCCCAGGTTCTGGTGGCATCTCGGACCCATTTCCAACTCTAGGTTTTAAAGAACGTCATACTGTTTGAATTAAGTTGTATATTACAATGGCTATTCTTGAACGCAACAGTCGGGTAACTATCATAAAATTAGAAAGAGTCCGTCAAAACACATCCGGTTTCAGGTACAGGATGTGTAGTCCCACTATGTATGCACTTGGGGGGAGGGGGGGAGAAGAGTTCTTTAAGCCAACACTACTTCACTTTCTGTTATTGTGCATTAAAAACCTGTTAGTTTTTGCTATCGCAACTGGAACATGAAAAAAAAAAAAAAAACCAGGAAAAGAGATGCCAGAAACATCTGACAAACTTTTCTGTGAGGATTTCTAAGTGCCCAAGTGTAAGCTCTCTAATTTCAGCTCATTCTAGCCAGTTTGTTTCCTGATACTAGGTCAGAGACAGACATGCTATCTACAAGAATGCTTAATAAAAGCCATTTTGTAATGTTGATAATAGGGACACCAGACAAGAGCTGCTAGACACTAGTCAGCTTTTCCATAGCCCAGAATGGCTCAGACATTGCCTTTTCATTTAGACAGAGGAAAGTGATTTTCCGTTTGGCTAAGATAAGTTAAGCAACTAAAAGTAGATGGTGAACCAAAGATTTTCAGTTTAACATGGCATGGGGTAGGGGAGGGGGAGATGAGAGGGAAGAGTGTGGAATGATTCACAGATAAGGTGTAAGAGGATGAGATACTCAGGATTCCAGGTAGAAATCAGAAAATCTTTCTGCAGCTGGCAGTCCCAACATGTGCATGGGAACATTGCCTTGTGCAGGGCTCAAGCCCAGTTCTGCAGAGGTGACAATGGCAGAATTGTGTTTCCTCCTCTAATTCACACACTAAAGATTTTTCTTTGAGGGCCTGCCAAATATCTGGCCAGTATTTACATTTCATCTCCCAGACTGCTTAAAGTTCACTGTCTCAGGCCAATGCAATAAAGTGCACTTAAAAAAACCTATGTCCAAACTGGGCTCCCATTTAATGTGCATACATTCACCTCTTGGGTGCCTGAAGCAATATATTTAATATATATTTGAGCCTACTATTGAATTTGTGTATAATTGCATAATTGTGCATAATTTAGGAGGGGTAGATTTTAACTGAAACCAAAAAATGTGCAATGTAGACTGCTTTTCTGGGTTTGAGAAAAAAAATCAAACAAAAAACCTAACTTTTAGTGGATTAGATGTACTCAGAATAAGGAATATTTGGTCACCGATAATCTCAACTGTAAAAGGCCTTCCTCCCTACCCCAGAGGTTGCACTTCCAATATAGTCTTGCTGGGATACATAATAGGTAACATGATATTTTGCTAATTCTTTATCAGATTAAAGGTGTTCCATATCAAATCAAATGAACAAGATGACTATTATTCAATGTAATAACTGTGGAGCCTTTATCTTTAAGCAAGCCATCTGGGGTCTTAGGGCTTGCCCCATTTGTTCACACCTCTCCTCAATGAAAATGGAGTTAGCTCACCTTAAAGCTGAATTAGCTACAATAAAAATGGAATTAGCAACTACCAAGGAAGCCTCACCCACTTTACAGCATTCAGGAATCTTTCCCCCCTACCACAGAAGATTCACAAACCCAGAAACAAAGGGTTTACAATTGGCTCAGGTAGAATAAGACCAATGACCTAAAGACACCCATTCTTCACAGTAGTGCTGCCCAGATGCCCTCCTCCACTTGGCC
Organism: Rhinatrema bivittatum; assembly: GCF_901001135.1. Classification (NCBI taxonomy): domain Eukaryota; kingdom Metazoa; phylum Chordata; class Amphibia; order Gymnophiona; family Rhinatrematidae; genus Rhinatrema; species Rhinatrema bivittatum. Next base: position 169,016,520 of record NC_042622.1, on the reverse strand, counting down.
CAGAACATCCAGAAACCCAAGAATAAATGGATTACAATGGGTTCTAGTAGGATAAGACCTGTGATGCGGAGACAACAACTCTCTGAAGTGACATGAGTGCAAAATTCATTCTCTGTATTGGAAAATGAAGAAGCTCTGGTAATGGAGACTATTGTGGAATCAGAAAGGAAAGATGAAATCCAATGTGCACAGAAATTCCATAACGCAACCAAAAACCACAAGAAGCTCGTGCTGGGAGTCTCGGAGGCATTAATTTGGGAACGCTTCAAGGGGGAACACTATAATTAAATGCTTTCCAAGATATTCAGCTGGTAGAAATGCTAATCAGATATTCAATGCAATCAATGAAGAAAGTAAGGCTTCTGAAGTTGACCTTATCCATCTTGGAACCAGTGACTTTGCTAGAAACATCCAAGCCGCAGAGAGATTTCCAGATTTTGAGCAAGCAGATTAGGAACATGGTGAAGAGCATTGCCTTTTCAGAAGTGTTACTTGTTCATGGAAAGGGGAAGGAGAGGCTAAACCATATAAACAATTTCAATGCATGGCTCAAAACCTGGTGTAAGGAAGAAATTTTTGGATGTATTGGGGCTGGGGCCGTGTACGAAACAGTAAGAGGTTCTATGTCAAAGATGGTTTACATCTGTCTGTGGCAGGAAAAAAGATCCTAAGAGATAAATTCAAATTAATTTGGGAACGCTTGGAACCAGTGACCCTAACCAAAAACATCTTCGCACCCCCTGACATCACCGATGACGCAGTCAGATGCGAGGAACTCGCCCAATACTTCCACAGCAAAATAGAAAAAATCCTGGCTCGCTTCCCCCACACCCCTTCGCTCACAAGCTCCTCCGTAACAAACTTCACCAACTCCATGTCCTCGCCCACCACACCTCAAACACCAAACACCTCCACAGTTCTAAACTCATTTGAAACCACCACACCCTTGGAAATAGAATCCATCCTCAAGAAGATCAACCCTGCAGTGCACCCCACAGACACCATCCCCACGAAATCACTTCTCTCAATTCCCAATATCATCTCCCACCCTATAGCCAACATCATCAACTGCTCCATATCGCATGGCACTGTCCCCAACCAACTTAAACAAGCAATCGTAAAATCCATCTTAAAAAAATCCTCCCTTGACCCATCTGATTCTGCCAACTATCGCCCAATCTCCAACATCCCACTCATTTCAAAAATCCTAGAAAAAACAATCACCAACTGACCGACTTCCTAATGATATTCAAATCCTTTTCCCTTCACAATACGGATTCCACAGGCACCACAGCACTGAAACCCTCCTTGTGTCCCTGTCCGACCATATTCTGAAATCTCTTGACAAAAGCCAAGCTTACATCCTAGCCCTCCTTGACATCTCCGCTGCTTTTGACATGGTCAACCACGATATCCTAATAAAATGCCTCAAGGAAATCGGCATTTCCGGCTCCTCCCTCCGATGGCTTCAATCATATCTAGCCAACAGGTAATTCAGAGTAAAAATTGGACTATATGAATCCAATCCAATTAGCCTGAAGCAAGGTGTACCTCAAGGTTCCTCACTATCCTCTACTCTTTTCAATATATACCTTCTTCCCCTCTGCCACCTCTTATCCAAACTCTGTCTTCTGCACTTCATCTATGCGGACAACGTCCAGATCCTCATACTTATAACAGACACCCTACCCAACGCCATGAAAACCTGGGAATTCGCCCTCACTGCCATTAATACCCTGCTATCAAACAACTACCTTGCGCTCAACTCCTCAAAAACTGAACTCATCTCACCTCATCACAACATCAACATACTTCCACCCAATACCCTCCCCCCCCCCCCCCCACCTTTTCCCAAAACGTCCGTAGCCTATTCAGTCACACTGGACAACCACTTCAACTTTAAAAAGTTCATAAACGCTACACTAAGACAGTTTCTTTAAGCTCCACACACTAAAAAAACAAACCCCTCCTACATCTTAACGATTTTCACACAGTGCTCCAAGCCATCATCCTATCCAAACTAGACTACTGTAACGCCATCCTCCTTGGCCTTCCAAAGAACGCCATCCAACCCCTGCAAATGCTCCAGAATGCCACGCCCGCATCCTCACCAATACCCACAGACATGAACACATCACCCCCATCCTCAAACACCTGCATTGGCTGCCTATCTCATCTCGTATAATATTCAAATCACTCACCATCATTCACAGATCTCTCCACAACCAAGACATGTGTTGGTTCAATGAGCACCTCCGTTCCTGCACCATTGACAGACCAACCAGAAAGCAATACCTTGCAACGCTGCACACTCCCTCACTCAAGGTCACTAAACTAGTGACCACCAGAGAACGTGCCCCCCTCTCTCACAGGACCTTCTCTCTGGAACAACATGCCTTTCTGCCTCCGCCAGGAACCATGTCCAAGAAAATTCAAATAGAATCTCAAGACATGGCTTTTTAAACAAGCATTCACCTGAACCTTGTAACCAACCCTCCTGCCTCCTCCATGTTTGCTCCCCCCTTCCCTGTAGATCTACCTCTCTCCTTCCTGCATTTGCATATGCCGCTATTCCCCTCCTCCATTGTCAAGCCCCCATTATTCCTCCCGAACATTTAATTTTCCCCCTCTAATTTCCCCCTGTCTCCGTCAACCAATCCTTTCGCACCCCTTGACTCTGCCTATATCTCTACACTGTTATGAGCTAGTAAAACCTTGTTATTACCTCCATTTCCTTTTTGTACATATTTCCATAGGTTAATCAGTTCCAAGTACTATATGTGTAAAGCCTGTTGCTTTATTATATTCCCTTATGTGTTGCTTGTAAAGCCTGTTGCTGCTTTTTTACTTGTAAACAGAGGTGATGTTCCGAATGTGCTGCAGTATATAAAAATACATAAATAAATCATATACTATAAGGCATTTAAACTAGAGTGGACAGGGGTGGCAAAAGGAAATTGAAATGTCACCCTCAACATCACCAAGTGGGTGAAGAAATTAACAAATCAGCTGAATAGGGTAAAAAAGATGTCCAAGGAGAGAAGCTTGAAAGCTATGAGCCCAAATGCCCTTAGTTTGGGCAAATAAAATCCCAGACCTATAGGCTCTAATGGTGGAAGCGGATTTGGCTATTGTTACAGAAACATGTTTCATGGAGTCTCATTATCGAGATACAGCCATCCCGGGCTATAACTTGTTTAGGAAGGACAGAGTACAGAAAAGGAGGAGGAGTAGCTCTTTATGTCAGAAACAATATCCAAGCAACTGAAATGCAAGGGATGTGGGAAAGGGAAGAAACATTATGGGCTGTCCTAAAAAAAAAAAAAAAAAATAGATGCTTCCATTTACTTCATGTGGTCTACAGACCTCAGTCTCAAACAGAAGAACTGGACAGAGATCTGGTCAGACATCCAAAATGTGGGAAAGAAGGGAGATGTGTTGCTAGTTGGAGATTTTATTCTGCCAGATGTGGATAGGAGTATCCTTTCTGCTGAATCTACAAGAAATAAAGAGTGGATGCTTTTCAAAGGGCTCTGTTCAAACAAATGGTAATGGAACCCACATGGGAGGGTGTGATACTTGATCTGGTGCTATCAAATGGGGATAATGTCTCAAATGTCCAAGTAGTTGCCCATCTGAGCACCAATGATCAGACAATATGGTTTGATATCGCAAACAGGATACAGAGAATACACTTGAAGACCTGAGTTTTGAATTTCTCAAATATAGACTGTCAAAATGGGAATGTTCCTAGAGGAAGAACTGGAAGTCTGGGAGAAAGTGGGTGAGGTGGAACAACAATGGGCCAAGCTGAAAGGAGTTATTACAAAGGCAAATCTATATGTTAGAAGAGTAAACAAAAGAGGAGGAAAAAAACAGATCTGGTTCTCAAAGGAAGTGGCTGAAAAAATAAAGTAAAAAAGAACAGCATTCAAGAAGTATAAAGGATCTCAAAGAGAGGAACACAGGGAACAATACCTGGTGAAACTGAGGGACACAAGTAAAGAAATCAGGAAAGCAAAAGTCAAGCGGAAGAAAGGATTGCCAAAGAGGTAAAGTGAGATGACAAAACATTTTCCAGATATATCAGAGAAAGGAAGGTCCGTAATGGTATGGTGAAACTGAAAGGGGTTTCAACAGAGCTTTTGATATGGTCCTGCATAGGAGGCTTGTGAATACAATGAGAAGCTTGGGAGTGAGGGCCAAGGTTGTGGCATGGATTACAAACTGGTTGACTGATAGGAGACAGCGTGTGATTGTAAATGGTAGCTACTCTGAAGGGAACCAATTTAAAATGGCTTTGTGACAGGGATCAGTGTTGGGACCGGTTCTGTTCAATATCTACGTGAGCGACATTGCAGAAGTTTATCTATTTGTGGATGATACTAAGATCTGCAATAGAGTGGACACACCTGAAGAAGTAGAGAATGAAAAGACATTTAAGAAAACTGGAAGTGTGGTTGAAGATTTGGCAGCTGAGATTCAATGCCAAGAAGTGCAGAGTCATGCATCTGGGATGCAGTAATCCAAAAGAGCTGTATGGGATTGGGGGGGGGGGGGGGGGGGGTTGAAAGACTGATGTGCACAACAGACCAAAAGAGGGATCTTGGGGTGATAGTGTCTGAAGATCTAAAAATGATGATGAAATGTGACAAGGAGATAGCTAAAGCCAGAAGAGAGAGGAATAACCAATAAGAAAAAGGTGGTGATAATCCCCTGTACAGGCCCTTGGTGAGGCCTCACCTGGAGTACTGTGTTCAGTTCTGGAGCCCGTATCTCTAAAGGAACAGAGACAGGTTGGAGGCGGGCCAGAGAAGGGCGACCAAAATGGTGGGGGGTCTCCAAATGACTTATGAGGAGAGGCTGAAGGATCTGAATATGTACACCCTGGAGGAGAGGAGGTGCAGGGAGATATGATACAGACCTTCAGATACCTGAAATGTATCAATGATGTATGGACTTCGAACCTTTTCTGTTGGAAAGAAAACAATAGAACTAAGGGTCACGATTTGGAACTCCAGGAGGGATGTCTCAGAACCAATGCCAGGAAATATTTTTTCATGGAGAGGGTAGTGGATGTCTGGAATGCCCTTCCGGCGGAGGTGGTGAAGAAGAAAACAGTCAAAGAATTCAAAGGGGCATGGGATAAACACTGTGGATCTCTAAAGGCTGGAGGATGGGAATGAGGTAAGCGTGCGGGGGGGGGGGGGCAGCTAAACTTGCTGGCACAGTGGTTACTGTTCTTAACCAATATGCTTTGCTTTTAATGCGACTGCAACATTGTTCCCCACTTAGACGGCAGAAGGATAAGAGGAATTTGATTCAGACAACCGAGGGCCCCAGCTTCCATGGTCTGGGATACTGTTACGTGGACATAAGGGAAAAAGCACAGGACTGTTTCTACGGCCAAGTCCTAAGGGAAACGAAGAAAGCCTGCATGGGAGTAACTTGCTGGTGCGGCGGTTGCTACCCTTAACCAAATAAACTTCGATACTTCTGATGCTACTCCGACATTGCTCTCTGCTTCAACAATAGGGGAAAGGGGAATTAAATTTAGACAGCAACCATCGAGGGCCCCGACTTTTACGGTCTGCAGAACTAATGAGCACAGGGGTAGCCAGCACAGAGCAGCGATTACTTCCCTTAATAGAAGCATGGGATTACTACCCTTAACCAATAAGCCTTGATGCTTTTGATGCAACTGCGATATCAATCACAAACTTCTACCCTTTCACCACTGTATTCCAGCATACCTTACTTGTGCACCCACAAACGCAAAACAATCGTATCACTGGTCAATAATTCATATGAATCAATCTTGCCAAGTATATGTAGGCCCCTCACTCTGAGGGTCTGTCAAATCATACAGACTCCTAAATAGGTATGGGGCCACCTTGCTTTAATTATAACATCGTTTTTGAAATTTTTTGAAATTTTTTGCCTTTTTTTTTAAAATGTCAAGCAGACTATTCAATGGTCAGCATTCAGTCATCGCTTTTCATAGCACAAAGGTTTCAAAAGATACGAGAGGAACCGTCAATACTCATCTGCTCCCATTTTTTGGCTGGTCTCCCTCTCCCCGACACGCGCGTGTTTCGAACCCGAAGTTCTGCCTCAGGGGGATATCCTTCTGTATCTGTTAATAAACGATTTCCCAGCTTCAAAGTCGCGATTTGCCTTCTTCGTTTTCTTGCTTCTTATAATTTCTTGGCATCTTTTAACATATCTTAATTTTTCAGCGGCCGCGTCCCGCCGCCCTTGTATTTAAAATGGCATCCCGTTGAAAGTGAGACTCTTATAGCCTGGACCAGAACTTACGTCATCACGAGCAGTTTCCCTTCACGTCCAAGGCCCCTTATCCATCTATACGATCCCCACAGAGTATTCCCATTCAATCACACCACGTATTCACAATTCTTAGTGTTACTGCTCATAAGAGCATTTATTAATATACAAAACACTGGGCGTTTGTTCTTCTCAATCATCGTCTCAAAATTAGAGATCGGGTATGCCAGGCAACTAAGCGTCCTCTATCACATCCGCTTGTGACGTCACCGGGTATTGTCACAAGAGTCCTTGATCTTCCGAATATTAATCCTCATCAGGATTTCCTAAACGCCGAGCCATGCCTATTACCCTTCTATTTTAACTCAATGTTTTGATGACCCTTCTTCATTTGGGATATTAGTATCGAACTCTCTGACTGCACATCTTTTATAGGATAAGCACACCATTAGCACTCCAGTGCTAATGGTGTGCTTATCCTATAAGGCACAAGCACCAGATTTAATAGCGAGATTCTCCCAGCGTGGGTACCCCAACACAATTGTGAAGAAAGCTTATAAGAGGGCGCTATACGCAAATAGATCTTTACTTCTACAATATCAACAGCGTCCTTTCTCACAGAAGACCACATGCACCCTTCAATACTGCAAACAAGCCAATATAGTGATGAGCATTATTAAGTCACACTGGCATATACTGACTTTACATTCGATTTTTCACACAGGACCAAGATTCGCATTTTTCAGGGGTCAAAATATTAGAGACATGGTGGTAAAATCCACCTTTACATCTACTAGTTTGCCCCTGCCAACAGGTGGCCACCGTGAGTGTGGCCACTGCGATATGTGCACCCTGGCTTTGAAAGGGAGCCAGTGGCAAGTACCAAACTCAGATAAGGTTCTGAAATTAAATACACTCACAGATTGTGAATCAGAGAAAGTCATATATGCTATACAGTGCCCATGCAATCTGCTGTATATTGGCCGCACTAAACGGAAGATCAGAACCAGGCTCATAGAGCACAGAAGTTGTATCAAAACGGGGAAAATTACGGCACCATTGGTACAGCACTGTATTAATGCCCAACATAAGTTTGTTGATCTGAAATGGCTAGTTGTGGAACAGGTGCATTGTGGCCCACGAGGTGGGGATATTCAAGCTCACTTAAACATGCGGGAACAGTTTTGGATTTACTGGCTAAACACAATGGACCCGGCGGGTTTGAATGAAAAGATAAACTGGTACTCTTTGATTTAGATTCCGCCGGTTTCCACTAATAATCTATGCCAGTTCTTAAAGGATATGCAGTTTATATTGATTGAAAAACACTGGAGTGCTAATGGTGTGCTTATCCTATAAAAGATGTGCAGTCAGAGAGTTCGATACTAATATCCCAAATGAAGAAGGGTCATCAAAACATTGAGTTAAAAAAGAAGGGTAATAGGCATGGCTCGGCGTTTAGGAAATCCTGATGAGGATTAATATTCGGAAGATCAAGGACTCTTGTGACAATACCCGGTGACGTCACAAGCGGACGTGATAGAGGACGCTTAGTTGCCTGGCATACCCGATCTCTAATTTTGAGACGATGATTGAGAAGAACAAACGCCCAGTGTTTTGTATATTAATAAATGCTCTTATGAGCAGTAACACTAAGAATTGTGAATACGTGGTGTGATTGAATGGGAATACTCTGTGGGGATCGTATAGATGGATAAGGGGCCTTGGACGTGAAGGGAAACTGCTCGTGATGACGTAAGTTCCGGTCCAGGCTATAAGAGTCTCACTTTCAACGGGATGCCATTTTAAATACAAGGGCGGCGGGACGCGGCCGCTGAAAAATTAAGATACGTTAAAAGATGCCAAGAAATTATAAGAAGCAAGAAAACGAAGAAGGCAAATCGCGACTTTGAAGCTGGGAAATCGTTTATTAACAGATACAGAAGGATATCCCCCTGAGGCAGAACTTCGGGTTCGAAACACGCGCGTGTCGGGGAGAGGGAGACCAGCCAAAAAATGGGAGCAGATGAGTATTGACGGTTCCTCTCGTATCTTTTGAAACCTTTGTGCTATGAAAAGCGATGACTGAATGCTGACCATTGAATAGTCTGCTTGACATTTAAAAAAAAAAAAGGCAAAAAATTTCAAAAAATTTCAAAAACGATGTTATAATTAAAGCAAGGTGGCCCCATACCTATTTAGGAGTCTGTATGATTTGACAGACCCTCAAAGTGAGGGGCCTACATATACTTGGCAAGATTGATTCATATGAATTATTGACCAGTGATACGATTGTTTTGCGTTTGATGCAACTGCAACATCGCTCTCTGCTTCAAAGGAGGGAGTGGGAGATGGAGGGAAAGAAGAATTTGGATTTCAGGGACAACCAACAAGCCATGACTTTTTTTTTTTTTTTTAACAGTCTGGGGTACTGATGCTCAGACATTAAGAAAAAAAAAACAGGACTACTTCTACAGCCAAGTCCATAAGCAAAGCACATCAAGCAAAACTGACTGATACATGGGGGTAAACCTGCACGGCGCAGCAGATACTACCACAGGAAGCTTGCTGGGCAGACTGGATGGCCCATCGGTCCTTTTCTGTCATCATTTCTATGTTAATGAGCCGCTGTGCCAAAATAGATAAGCTAGGGATAAATTGTGTGGCTAACACGTCCTTGGCATCAGGTGCCATGGCTATGTGCGGGCTGCCAAAACAGATGCTCAGTTTATGAGCGTCTCTTATCCCATGACATCTAATGGACCAGCACAATATACACAGCCTGGAGCGTGTATACTATGCATGTATATTGTGCACACAATTTTTTTTTTTTCAGGAGTTTTAAATTTAGCATGGTGTTGCTTTCTTCTGTTCCTCCTTAGTATTGCGATGATACTAAATAGGAGGAACCACAGAAGACGATTTTTTTGTATTTTCGTTCAGCCCGAGATGCACTGTAACGCTTAACGCCAGCTCCTGGGCTGGTGTTAAATTTGCGGCGTCAAACAAAGGCACATTGAGCGAATGGGAATTTATGGCATTTACATGTGATGAGTGCTATTAGCTCCGAGCGAGTTTGAACGCATGTTTTGGACACACTGATCCCCTTTTTCCATCAGGTGTAAGCCTATGGTGACCAGCCTGTGCGCTAGCATCTACCATGAAAGCATGAAGGCTTGTCTATGGCAGGGATTCCAGCAGAGTTGGACTGAAGTAGTAAAGTTCTTGAACAAAAGCAGAAAATTAATGCATGAGAATACAAAGTTACAAGCCTACTGGTTTATTTTTCTTAAGCTCTGTTTAAAAAAAAAAGTTATATTCTGCCCCATTCCAGACAACTTAAAACATAAATCATCATTAGGACATACCTCATTGAGTTGTACTATTATGATTTTTTAACTGTACTATGATTTTGAGTTCAAACGTTTCTTGTATTTATACTATGCTATATTATACTATTACTATGTTTAATTGGTACTTTGTTCTATTGTTCTATGTAAAGCCCCTCCCCCTTTTTTGGGCATTTCACTGTTTTATGTAAACCGGAGTGATTTGTATTTCATACAAGAACATCGGTATATAAAAATTAAAAATAAATAAATACAGGTCAGACATATAACATTGAAACCCAAGTCAGCCTGAATACCCACTCTAGAGCCATAATTTCATTAAGCAGACATCTCTCTGCTACAAATCTAATCAGCTCAAAATCCAGGTTACTACCCACTCCTGGTTTTCTGATCTCCATCCCAGTAAACTCTGCTAAAATATATTAATATGGACCAGATTACAATAGGATACGAATTTAAAAAAACAAAAAAAAAGGCTTACATCACATCAAACTAAATAGTGACATGTTGGGTCATTTTGGTAAGCTCACAGAATGCCAATCATGGAATGGCCAATTTTATTCCACATGCTCAACAATCCAGCAGCTAAACAGTGTGGTCATCTGCCTAATGCAACCCACTCAATGCCCCAGATATCTTCCACATTCTTTGGCACATCTGATCTGCGGTGGGATCACGTCGAATCCCTACTGGAAAATAGCAGAACATAGTGGGGCTGATGAAATACAGTCAGACGCGGGTTAAATAGGCGCTAATCCACCCCCTAATGCAATAGGGGGATTAGCGCCTATTTAACGCGTGTCCAATGTGGAGTGAATGAGATAGCACTCATCACATGCAAATGCATGTGATTGAGGCTATTACTCATTCACTCCAAATGCAAAAAAAATAAGTGTGTCTCAGACTCAGCTATTAACGCCTGCCTGGAGCATGCATTAATAACTGAGCACATGTAAAAGTAGTACAGAAGAGCAGAAAAAACTGCTTTTCTGTACTTCAGTAAAAAAACAAAACAAAAAAAATACCTCGGCAGACCGTCGAGTTATGAAGACAGATGCCGGTAAACTCTACGTCAGTTTTCATAATCAGTCATCTGCAGTAATGAAAATGGCCGCCGATGAAAACGGATGCCGGGTTTATTACTGGCAGACGGCCCGTTATGAAAACCAATGCCAAGTTTACCGGTGGTCTTCATAAACCGGCAGCCGCCGTGGGGGGTCGCGTTAGGAAGAAGGTGTTAAGGTCGCGCAAGCGACCCTGGCGCCCCCTTGCTAGCGCGAACCCCTAATTTGCCTATTGCTTGGCGCCCCCCTTGTGGGCACCATGCGTGCGTTAAGAAAGCGGGCGCTGAAAAGTCAGCGTCCACTTTCCGCGAAGATTACTGCATTGGCCCCAGTGCGCTTGGAAAATCTACCCAGTCTTTTACTGCACAGAGCTTTTATAAAGCAGCAGAGTCAGGAGCTAGAAGTTCTTTTGCAAGTTTTATAGCATGCCCAATCCTAAATCAGTAATACTGTAAGTCTAGACTTGGGGCATTAGGGTAATAAGGCAGTAGGTGGCACTCGTTTTGAAATGGCATTAAACTGCAAAAATGCAAAAACTTTGAAAACTAAGTGAAAAGAAAACACCAATGAAATTCATGGTTTTGGGTTTTTTTTCCATGTGTCAAAATGCAGCCACAACCCAGTCTCCCTCCATCGAGACCCCTCCTCCCCACCCTCTTCTTCCCTGCCGCTGAAAATATAATTAACCTCCCAGCGGCCTTCCGCTATCCCTTCTCCCTCCCCAGATCTGCCTTGCCCCATCCTTGAGCCACAAGTAATCAAAAAACAGTACAGAAGCAATTCCCAGTTGCTCCTGCTTCACCGGCTCCTGTTGTACATCCATACAAGGGAGTGGGAGCCTGGAGGGGCAGGAGTGCCAGGGATTGCAGCTGTCCCCTTCTGATTTCTTGCAACCCCTGGTGAGGTGAGATGGGTCTAGGGAGGGGTAAATATTTTATTGTGGCTGTGTGCTGGAGGAGGGAGGGACCCAGCCCTTTCATTTTCCTATGTTTTTTCCTCTTTGTTTTAAGTAAATATAATTACATACAACCAAAAAAATTAACAAAAAAACAAAACAGAACAATATCAATGTACATGCATAGCATACAGCGCAATGAAAAGCCATGTCACCAACTGGCACAGGGCAGCGTTAGAAACCACCCCAGCCTGCTACCTTTCCTGGCTGATTAGCACCAAAATAGGATTTCAGTTTCTATTTTTGTAAAAATATGCCACCAGTGTTATTTATTCTTTGATAATCAGGTTGGAAGCACTTATTGGATTAGTGTGTTTTCTTGGGCAACCTAAGATAAAGTGACTTCACATGAATAGCATCACAAAACAAAACCGGTGAGTGATACCCGAGGCTACACATGTAAACACCATTCAGTAAGTGTCACGGAACATCAACACCACGTAGGTGGCTATTAAAACCTGATTTAGGTGCAATTAAATCCTGTGTACAGGCAGATGGCAAACATTCCTAGTAATTTATTATTATTAGTGCCACAAAAGTTTCCATATAAATCTGCAGCAAAATGGTATGTGAGAAAGTACCAAGCGAAGGGACAAAGAAAATCTATTTCTGCAGAATAATACTGAGGCCTGAGTGGATTAGAAAGCAGGACAGCTCTGGGAGGAAGAATATCAGAGTGAGAGGTACATGGAAAAATAAACAGAGAAACCTATTCCAATCACCTTCTAAACCTTGTAGGACACAAGGGGCTAATTTTCAAAGGCGTTAACGCACATAAAAGTAGCATATAAGGTAGCAGTTTTCAAAAGACCATTTACGTGCATAACACCTTTTGACAATTCATCCGTATGGAGTGATTTTTCAAAGGAGTTATGTGCGTAAAAGTAGCAATTTTCAAAAACCCAGTTTTACGCACATAAACCCTTTTGAAAATGACCTAATAGTCTTAAGAATTCAAACATATTGAGGGGTGGGGTAGAAGAGGTAGAGCATGGGGAAATTTTCAATTTTTCCACATTTTTTTTTTTTTTTTAAATGAAGGGTACTTCAAAAATGAACATCAACACCACAATAACCTATCATAGGGCTAATATATAAAGCTAATTGACTTTTTTTGAAGCTCCGCGTTCCCCATTATTTCTAAATACAGCAAACAAAGAAGAAAATCAGTCACAGCCATGGAAACAAGAAACCATAACATATAATGTTATTCCTGGCATCCTATAAGAGAATTGCAGATGTACGGGGGCGCTTCAAATCTTGGATTGGAATCCTCTAGGGGGGACCTTCCCACAATGCACCATTAGCAGGAAAAGATAAATGCGGGGCTGTAACTGGGCTGGATCACCAGCCCATTCTCAGACCCTCCTTGCTGGAATCTGATGGTTCCCCCCAAAGCATTGCTCCCAAGAAGCCTAGCAAATTTAGGCTGATCCATAATCTGCTGTACCTGGGGTGGGGGTGGGAATAGAAGGAAGGGAGTCTGTTAATGACTCCCTGCCTTATGAGCCATGCTCGATCATCAAGTACACTGTGCCTAGTTAGATCCTGAGGCGGGAAAGCGCGGATGGCAAAAGCTGACATTAATTCAATCTTTTGACTGCTGCCTGTCCATCCAGTTCCCATCTTTTGGGTTTTCCAGTTTCCGAGACATATCTGTGTGGACAAATGCAACCCTGTGGCCTCAGCTGCATCAGAGGGATGTGCAAAGCCACTGCATTCCCTTCCATGCAGTCACGGAGGAATTTAGTATTCCCTTGGGAGCCTGGTCAAGGCGCTAACATTTTTGGGGATAGATATGGACTCCATGGGAACAGGTATCATATCTACCCAGTGCTAATTTGGTAAAGCTGCAGAACTTGGTGCGGACAGTGGGAAAAGATAAAAAGGTTACCCTGAGGCAGATACAGTCCATGATTGGCCATTTGAACTTTGCATGCAGAGTGGCTCCAATGGGCAGGGTGTTTATGCGCAGAACAGCATGGTGGAGCTATGCTGTCGCCACCATTACATCCAAATCACGCAGTGCATTCACAAGGACCTACAGGTTTGGGGGCCCTTTTTAAGGCATTACAATGGAGTTTCCATTTGACAAGCAGCACAGATACCCAGCACAGATCCAGACAGTTCTTAGATGCCGCGGGGGGGTAGGGTTTGGGTGTCCATTGCTGGGGCATAATGTGCAGTGCTTTTTGCCTGCAAGCTGAGCAGAGGCAAGGGTGACTATGAGCATCAGTTTCTTGGAATTATTCCAGATCATGGTGACTCTAGCAATCTGGGTCCTGAGATTGGCCAACAAGGCAGAGGTATTCTGGTGCAACAACCTGGGTGTGGTGGAGGGGAGGGGGGGGGTGTCAGACTAGTGACTAATCACAGCATTACTTGAAGAATTTGTGCAGCACTGGGAATTTGGGCTCAACCTGTACCAGGGAAAGAAACAGTACAGCTGTCGCTCAAGGAGGGTGCAACAGTGCCAGAGGACCTCTGGCACTTTGAGATGGAACCTACTGAGCAGAGCAGTGGCCCCGGTGGCATAGAAAGCATACAAAAGAAGCTTCAACATCATATTTGTTTCTAAGGGAGCAGGGCCCAGTGCCAGAGGCTGCACTGGTTGATTATATCATGCAAGCCAGGAACAGTGGATTAGCCAAAGGAATGGTCACTGCACAGATTGCTGGCCTGGTCTTTTTTGCAAAAGTCTTAGGAGTTTTGTTATAAAAAAACATTATTCAAGAAATATGTGAGGAAATAACCCAGGTTGGACAGCAGGTGACAATCATGCACAAAATATTGAACTGCTTTTGGGGGGAGGCACCTCTAGTATACACGTCAGTATTCAAAGTAACTCTTCCACCTGGCTTTCTCCCTAGCATGTTTTTGGAGCCTTGTTCATCAGGGAATTGGTGGTGGCAAAGAGAAGGCAGTAACATTGATTGCTAGCAGGAACATGGTACTGCTGGGTGACAAGGCACAACTCAAGGCATAGAAGTACAAGGTTAACCAGGAGGGTTGGGGGGGGGGGTGAACATAAGAATAAGAAGATACATCAAGCCCAGTATCCTGTCTCTAACAGTGGCCAATCCAAGTCACAAGTACCTGGCAAGTACCCAAACATTAAATAGATCCCATGCTACTAATGCCGGCAACAAGCAGTGGCTAATCCCTATTAATAGCAGTTTATAGACTTCTCCAGGAATGTACTCTGTTTTTTTAAATCCAGCTACACTGTCTTAACCACATCCTCTGGCAATGAATTCCAGAGCTTAATAGTGCATTGAGTGCAAAAGAATTTTCTCCAATTTATTTTAAATGTGCTACTTGCTAATTTCATGGAGTATCCCCTAGTCCTATTATCTGAAAGGGTTAATAACTTTCACATTTACCAATTTAAGTCCTTTCATTATTTTGTGGATCTCTATCATATCCTCCCCTCAGCCCTCTCTTCTCCAAGCTGAATAGCCCTAACCTTTAGCCTTTCCTCATAAGGGAGCTGTTCAATCCCCTTTATCATTTCGGTCACCCTTCTTTGTACCTTCTCCAGTGCAACTATAGCTTTTTTGAGATGCACTGACCAGAATTGTACAGAGTGATCAAGGTGCGGTCTCACCATGGAGCAATAGAGGCATTATGACATTTTCCATTTTATTCACCATTCCCTTCCTAATAATTCCCAACATTCTGTTTGCTTTTTTGACCACCAAAGCACACTGAGCAGATTTCAATGTATTCCACTATGGCTCCTAGATCTTTTTCCTGGGCGTTAGCTCCTATTATGGAACTTATATTGTGTAACTACAAGCATGGGTTATTTTTCCCTATATGCAACACCTTGCACTTGTCCACTTTAAATTTTATCTGCCATTTGGATGCCCAATTTTCCAGTCTCACAAGGTCCTCCTGCAATTTATCACAATCCGCTTATGATTTAACTACTCTGAATAATTTTGTATCTGCAAATTTGATAACCTCACTCATATTCCTTTCCAGATCATTTATAAATATATTGAAAAGCACCAGTCCAAGTACAGATCCCTGAAGCACTCCACTGTTTACCCTTTTCCACTGAGAAAATTGACCATTTAATCCTATTCTGTTTCCTCTCCTTTAACCATTTTTCAATCTACAAAAGGACATTTCCACCTATCCCATGACTTTTCAGTTTTCTTGGAAGCCTTTCATGGAGGGTCTTTGTCAAATGCCTTCTGAAAATCCAAATACACTACATCTACTGGTTCACTTTTATGCACATGTTTATTAACTCCTTAAAAGATTTGAAGCAGATTTGTGAGGCAAGACTTGCCTTGGGTAAATCCATGCTGTGATCCATTAAACCATATCTTTCTATATGCTCTGTGATTTTGATCTTTAGAATAGTTTCCACTATTTTTCCCAGCACTGAAGTCATTTCCTGGATCGCCCCTGGAGCCCTTTTTAAAGGAGCTGACTTCCCATCTTGCATAGGCTTTCTAGAAGTCAAGCCTACAGAGAAAACTAAGGGATTCCTAGGGCAAATATCCCTCATTCCCTTGAGACCCTCTGAATAGCCTTTAGGGAATCCTTGAGGCTCCAGTGACAGGGTGCTCCTTTACAGCTCAGAGAATCCATCAGTTTACAGAGGATTACAATACAGACACAGCAGGACTACACAGCAGGACTTGGAAGTGTGCCAGGGAAGAGTGTGACCTGCCCAAAACCCAAGGAGCAACATAGCCACAAAATATATATATACACATGTACTGCTTCTCAGCCAGAGCCTATCCCAACCGGAGCTAGGCTGAGAAGAGACTATTCAGAGGTGGATGATATTTATACATTCAGAACGCTGCCAACAGTTCTTCAGTGAGCAGACAAGAGACTTCAGCTTGGACATTTGGGTGGGCCGTCAGTCAGTGAGGTCTTTGGGGAAGAGCATTCTGTCTCAGGACACATCTCAAAGCTTCAGCATACAAAAAGATATATTTTCTATCTCCCAATGAGCTTCAACCTGCACAGGTAACCCCTGTTATAAGAATCACGTTGTCCTAGCAGTATGCATCTTCCCCCTAGAGACAAGTTTGCTTTGAAGCACAAATTATATTGGGTTCCCAAAAGCATTCCCATAAGAGCCCGCTAGCTGCCGTCTTTCCTGGCCGGTAAATCTCTTCTGGACTTTTAGCCAGTGTGGATTCGTTTCCAACTGCCATAAACCCCTGGCTGGTCCAGACAGTCACAACTTCATTTAATGCAGCAGTTTTCAAATCATAGAAACCGGGATGCCTGGCACCTTCTGCTGGCAAGTTTTAAACTTGTGCTAATTTATAATGTGACTGACTTAAAACTCGTTTTGTAATCCACATAAGGCCACTCTTGGAAAAATGCAGAATATCACTTGTCTGCAAATAAGCCCTTTTTGCATTCGTTACCATGCGTCCAGTATATAGGCACTTATCTTTGTGTAATTAGCAGCACGACAGACTGCGGATGCTGCCATTTTCAATACCATAAGCTCATAGAGAGACATAAGGATGGTTGCCCTCATTTCAATTCAAAACAAAAGTGACATTTCACAGTTAAGATTTTAACATATTTCTTTACTTAATAAATAGTTCATTTCTGTATTTAGTTTTTAAACTATATACAAATATAAAATTAACCATGTGAATGGTTTTCAAACTAAAACATGTTGCATGGAAGTGTGAACCTTGATGCAAAATTATACAAGTGTGCCACATAATTGCTGCAAAAGTTTGAAAAACCTGACAATTTACTAACTCTTGCTGCAGAATCTTGAAATATCTGCTGGAGGAAAGTAAAGGAAATAGCTAAGAATTTGCCTGGCATAGAACAGCTCCCCTGTGAGAAAAGCTAAAGAGGTTAGGACTGTTCAGCTTGGAGAAGAGATGGCTGAGGGGGGATATGATAGAGATGTTTAAAATCATGAGAGGTCTAGAACCGGTAGATTTGAATCAGTTATTTACTCTTTCAGATAATAGAAGGACTAGGGGGCACTCCATGAAGTTAGCAAGTAGCACATTTAAAACTAATCGGAGATATGCACAGCTACTCTGGAATTTGTTGCCAGGGGATGTGGTTACGGCAGTTAGTGTAACCAAGTTTAAAAAAGGTTTGGATAAGTTCCTAGAGGAAAAATCCATAAACTATTAATAAGTAAGGTATAGCAGATTGAAATCTATTTAATGTTTGGGTACTTGCCAGGTACCTGTGACCTGGATTGGCCACTGTTGGAAACAGGATACTGGGCTTGATAGCTCCTTGGTCTGAACCAGTATAGCATATCTTATGTTCTTACGTACTACTGTTCTCTTTTTCTGCCGAAGTTGCGTACAGACTTCTGCTGTGAACACTAGATCTGCAGCTATCATTCTGTTTCCTGTTATGTCACTGATGTCTCACAGCACTATGGGCCACACTCCCTGGCTAATGTGGGGAGCAATGGGCTTCAGAACATAGGGTTTCTAGATTACTCTAGGAAGGTGACCAAAACAGGCTGAGCCAGTCCTGGTTTTCAGTTTCAGTCACATTGGATGGATGCCAACATGTGTAGTTTGCTCTTCTGGAGGGATTTTGAACAAAATATGGGAAAATGTAGTGAGAAAACCAGGACTGGCTTGACATGTCCCAGGTGACCTAGAGCCATCAACTAGCAGTACAGGACCCAGGTTGAGTGGTGACTGGTGGTGTGAACCAGTGTTTAATTGTAAGAAATATTCTGCATTCTCCTACTCTCTCAAGCCAAAAATGACCAGGGCTTGAAATGTCAGACAGAGCATCTTCTCATCGATGTGCAATAAGATCCTGCAGCTCATCTGGTCTAAAGTGTGTGCATATCGAATGGCTGTTGAAGGAATCCTACAGGCATCCTCCAAGATCAGAGATCACTAGCTGGTTCCAAATCAGGACAAGTCAAGCTTAGAGCTCCTGCACATGTCACGTGGAGTTTGTAACTGATTCTCCTAGGAAAAAGCAAAAGTACAATTTTGGTAACTCTAAAATCAGAGACTGAATAATTAGTCTTATGGACTAGAGACATATGCACAGTATTCTTTGCCTGTCCTAGATCTGTGTCCACAGAAAAGTATCCAGCAGCTGCCTTGGCCACTCTCCTGGATGCTCCTACCATGCCTGGAAGAACAACCTGATTTACCAAATGAATTCTTCCTGAATAAAAAACTTTACTTCCCTGAATTCTTAATCTAGCAGGACTCCAAGTGGCCAAAGAATCAATTTACTTGATTCAGGAGGGTTGTGCTAGTCCCAAATGACAAGTGCAGCATGGACAAGCTGTCTGAACTCTTGTAGTAAATTAAAATGTTTACAAGGATCGCATCTCCAGCCAAAATGCAATGTTCCAGAATATAGTCTACAGTTTGTAAATATATAAAACACTCTCCAGGAACAGCAGCTTGTGGAAAATAGTGTCTCTGCCAGTTGTGGGATACTAATAGTTTCAGACTTCCAAAAGCATATCCAGGTAGCTGGTTTATGGCTGACCACATATGCAGCTGCAAGAACTTTTGTATAAAGATGAAATTCTTCAAAAAGGGATATCACTTCATCCATAAATTATATCAAAATCATTGGTTTCATATGGATTTAAAAGATCTTTCAGGGATCAAACATTCTGACTGCTTTCTATGTGCACTCCAATTTTACCCCTCCCTCCCCCCTCCTGTTCACGTCCAGATAGGAAGAACAGGGGACAACAGAAGGAGATGGTTCCCTGCAGGCTATTTGCAAAGTGAAGGGATGAAGCAGAGAGCTGAGGCTTAAGACACCCTGCAGCTTTCTTCAAAAGACTATGTTAAAAAGATTGAAAAGCTTGAGGAATGTTGATTCTGTGGCAGGTTGTCAATTATGCGGCAACAAGCTAATTATGTGGTTTCTCTCCTATGATCACACAATCACAGGAGCCTAGAGGCACTGGTTACCATAAATAGTTCTGTTAAGGGGGTGATTGGGCCTTAAAGTGCAGAAGTGACAGGATCTCTCTCCCCTGGCACAGAAACCACTTCTCAATAGCCAATTTCTACACCTCTAAACATGGATGAACAAAAAGCGTCAAACCTGTTGAAACTGCAGTCAGCAAAGAATGCCACTGATAAAGCATAGTAACATAATAGTAATATAGCAAACAGCAGATAAAGATCAAAGGCCCATCCAGTCTGCCCAGCAAATTGCTTTTAGTAGTAACTGCCGCTTCTGTTAAAGGTAATAACTGCTGCTCTGTGCATGTTACACCCCCCCCCCCCCCCATGTAGAAATGTTACAGTTAAAGTTAACAGATTACCCCATTTTTTCATGTCCATCCTCTAGTCTAGAGGGATCCACAGTGTATATCCCATGCCCTTTTGAATTCCATCACTGTTATCTTCACCACTTCTTCATTCCGTGCATCCACCAAGTGAGGGTGATGGATGTATGGAACACCCTCCCGAAAGAGATGAAAATGAGAACAGTGTTGGAATTCTATGAAGGCAGCTTAATTTTAGGCACATTTGGAGCCTGTTTGGAAAGGTGCATATCAGAGCTTCTAAGTGCTAAAGTCACTAGTAGAAAACTATTTAGACTTCTTACCCACTGAACACTTAGAAAACACACCCAGTGGGATGCAACAATTTAAGTCACTACATAGTGCTGACTTCACAATACACTATAGCACCAAATTAATATGAATACAATGAATAGAAAGATAAAAATACATAAAATGCAGTTGCATAAATAGAACACTAAACAATCCATTAAGAATACTTTAACACCCAGGTGTCTAAAAAAAAAAAAAAAAAAAAAAGACATAATCAACCCCATTCTTAATAAGTATCTAGTACAATCAGATGTAAAATCACAGTACATTATTCATTCTCCATGCAGAGTTTAAAACAGCCCAGAGAATTAAAGACTAACCTAGAACTATAGCTTTTTACAAGTTTACCAAAAATGAGATGGTCTCAGTACACCATGGCTTCCAGAGGCAGCAAATTCCAGATCCTTGCAGCATCACAGCTAAGGCCCTTTCCCAGGTCCTAGAAAGGTGCACAGCCTTTAAAGGGAGGAGAAGACAAAGAAGAGGCCCGTGAAGATCCCTAATGTCCCAAAGTCCACAGCGATTTGAAGGTCAAACATGCCATCTTAATGATAATATGTGACTTAACTGGCAATCAGGGAAGCTCATGCAAAATAATCTTAATATCTCATGCCAAAAGCAGCATGGGCTGCAGCACACTGGATCAGCTGAAGACAACGCAAGTGCAAACTCAGCAACTGCTGCAATCGTCTTGCCTTGTTAACACTCACCCTTGCAGCACAGTCCTTTCCTAAAGGAAGAACTGGCCCGCCTTATCAAACATACCAAGGCAAAACAAACTAAAGATCCCATGGATGTGCTGAACCCTGGTAAATTACCCTAAATTCTTTATCTGAAGGCTCGCACGAACCTCTAGATGGTCAGTCTATTTGGTCCACCCTTACTGACCCATAAAATTTCAGTTTGACTCAGATTAAGCTGAAACCAAATTTGAAAAGCAGTCAAGCAGTTTGCCAGCTTCTCTAAAGCAGATCTATCACAGCTCAAGGGAAGAACTGCAAATCCTCCGCGCATAGGAAGTATGTAATGTTTAATCAGCTGACCAAGAGACAATAAATACAAGTTAAAAAGAAAAAGGAGAAGTAATGGAGTGTTGAAGGATGCCAAAAACCACTGGAAATGAACTGGGAGCAATAAGTGCCCAGCAATACAAATTGAGATCTACCGGACACAAATGTAAATTACGGAAGCACATTTATCTCCAGTATGTAGGGATTTCAACCTTTGAAGTAGAATCAAGTGGCAAATCATGTCAAACACAGATGTGAGATCCAAGAGGATTAACATTGTCCTCATCTCTATTCAGCCGCAGGTCAGACAGGTTCAGTAAGGGATTCAGTACCATGGCCCTGTCTGGTATGGATCAAAACCGGTATTGTTTCAATGATTTTCCCAAGAAATGGCGAGTTAGCCAAGGGGCGGATAACAGTGGATTTTGAAATGGTAGGAATAAAACCCCGCTCAAGAGAGGCACTTACAACATTGAACCGAGGTCTTGTTTTCCCCACTAGCAGAGCCTGAGCACAGGGCGAGATTGAGCCCGATAGGCATCACGCAAGCCTCCTGACTGATTGCTATTCTCACTGCCTCCTCTCTCTCTAGGGACCAGATTCCTGGCGGGCAGCCTAGATTCGCACAACACTTCAGAATTAGGAGAGGCAGAAATCATTCGCCCCATGGTAGCAAAGCAATTTATCAATGGCCTGCAGGGGACAGCTGGCAGACTACCAAAACCTAGCATAGGATTTATTTGCCAAGTTCATTTTCCCAACATTACTCTTATCAAGCCAGAAAGCTGAAGGATCTTGGTACTGAAAGTCTTCTGTCACTTCTTGGAGTGGAGAAACCCACGCATGAGGAGGAGAAAGGGCCCAGGGCTGACCTTGCGAGGGGTGGGGATAGGAGGGCAATAGGGCCCAGGATCAGTGGACCATAGTGGAGCACCAGAACGCCAATGTGCACAGCTCTACCCGCCACACTGGCAGGAAAATGGCAGTGCCGGAGGTGGGGGCATGCCTTCCTCCTCCCCCCACTAAGCCCAGGGCCCAGGGCAATCACGCCAATTCTCCCCTCCCCTACGGATAAGCACTGGGTAGGCCTCAACTTCATTGACAGACGAGAGATTACATGAGAAAACCTGCACATGCCATTTGTTAAAACTATTTATCCATGCTGGAAAGGGTTCCCAGACTAAGCATCTCATCACCAGAGGACAGAAAGGCCCTTTCATGTTAGAGCTAACTTAGCTTTTGTGAATTTCAATCACTATGCACTTCGTCAATCCAGAAAACATTTTTATTTTAAATACAGATAAAGTGTTTCAGCAGTGTGTGCGCACAAGCAGGTCTCTACATCCATATGTAAGCCTGTTATATAGCTTGTGTTCCTTGTATTACTGCTTACATATGAACACATGTGCAGGTTTCTATACCCAGGTGTGTGTGTGCACCTATTTGTGTCTGAAAGCAGATGAATATCTGTGCATTGTGCACTGTTGCCTGAATGCCAGTATGCAGAAATTGTAAGGTTGATATTCAAAAAGATGTATGCCGTCAAAATTGGCTTTTAACAGCATAAATCTTAAAGGTTAAAACATTTTTGTCCATCTGTCTAAAATCTGCCTGCATAAAGTCTCTGTGCAGATTTAGGCAGGGCTGGTGTGACCCACTGTGTAAACTGTGCACCTGCACAAGGCAACACTTCCCAAAGGGGAGGCATCACAGCTGAGCCGGCCCATGGAGTCTAAGCACTGCAGAACCGGACATCCTCTCCACTATCTAAACTCCCCCCAACCACCCCCACCAGCTAACAGAAGGATTGGCATTTAGTACAGTATCAATTTCTTTGTGCTGTGAGGGGCCAGTCTCATGGTATGAGATGATCAATGGGATCCACATGGCTCATACATTAGACTGGACCCACAACACAAGCTGACGGTGTTACGTACAGGTCCTGTCGAACAGGGAAGATTGGGAGGAAGCTAACCTGAAGTGGGGATCATAAGGCAGCAAGAGTCAGGGGGAACTGGGAAAGGGATATGCAAGAGCCTTTGGAGGGAAGAAAGGAATGCATGGAGAACTTTCAGGGAGAGCATCTAGGAGTGGGATGGGCATCTAGCAAGAGCTTTCTAAGGGTGGGATGGAGAATGTGGGAAGGGCTTTGAGAGTCAAGGGGAGGGAATATGGGAAGAGCATTTTGGAATTGAGGAGATGCAAGATTGAACCTGGGATGGAGGCAGGGGGCAGAGAGCGTGTGTGAGGGGAGGACATGGGGATGAAGGAGATAAGAGGAGCTTGAATGGGCAGGGATTGGGCAAGAGAGGACTAGGGATGACAGGGAGGACTGGGAATGGAGGGAGAAAGTACCCTGTGAGAATGTGAAGGAGAAAGGAATGAGGATGGAGGGAGAGGGAATGGGATTGGTTTGAGTGAATGGAGAAAGGATCCATGATAGGGGAGGAGGGAGAATGCGGAGAGAGAGGATTCTGGATTTGATGGGTGTTGTGAGGATACAGGAAAACAATGTGGGAAGAGGGGAAAGAACGTAACCAGTAAAGAAAAACACCAGAAAAATAAAAAGGGAACAGAATTAAAATGTTGATAACAGCTGGATTTTGTTGCTTGATCGGATTTTTTTTCCCTGCTGCATAATTAATTCTCTCGTATACAGAACATGCCCACCGGTTCTGAGGCTTTTGTACTGGGTTTGAAATGGTTTTGTGTTGATAGAAGTTGAAGAGCTTGCCTTGAGGTGCATTATGAAAGCAGACTGCTGCAATTTTTCATCAGGTCAGTCCCCCTAGACAATCCCCTCATTCCCCCCACCCCCAAATGAACTGCTTGATCACCGCAACAAACAAGCGTTCCACTCTCCCCCAGAAATCTTGTAACTGTCCTGTAAGCTAATGCAAGGATAAAGGTTCAGACACTCAAAGCTATTGTTAGGAAAACAGAGAAGCCAAGAAGGATTCCAGTAGAATTTGCGGGAGGTAACTGTTTGCATAGATTTAACTGGAGAAAAAAGGGGACGGGCTGGGGCAGGGCCAGAGTGGAGTTTTCAAATTTAAACACTAACCAGCTAAATCTGTGCCCACAGCTCCGTCTGCAGGAATGAAGAAAGATATTCAGAGCACACTGCTCAGTCCAGATATTCAGCCATAGCTAACTAGCTGAAGTGGCGGCTGAATATCTGGTTAAATCTAATTGCAGAAAACATGTGGGATAGATTTACGACTGCCGATTTTGCAGACAGCTTGCTACACTAATTCAGCTGGATAGCACTGAATATCACATGAACCAGCTAAATGTGTATGTCTATTAGGGATGTGCTGTCAGTACACAAGTTTTTAGCGCACACCAGAGGTTTTAGTTGCCAACTGGCTCTGGATTTTCAAGACAGGCAGATGCATTCTTGATTATACCCCCTGCATAGTCTTGCTTTTTGTAACGAATGCAAAAGGGCAGTAGTCCCCAAACTTATCCCGCAGGACCCCCCCAAGCCATTTGGTTTTCAAGATGTCTACAGTGAATATGCATGAGACATGTTACATGAAAAGGAGACAGTGCATGCAAATTTGTCTCGTGCATGTTTATTGTAGATATCGTCAAATCTACATTGGCTGGGGGATAGGTTTGGGAACCACAGCAGTAATGAAGTCCCTGCATGCTATGGAGTAAAGCTAAGATTGGATCAAGAGGTCCTGAAAATCTGGAGCCTAGCATTGAATTGAATGTAAACATACGTGATGTGCATGTGCTAAACTGAATAAGCGTGTATGCGATCGAATGTGCACCAAGCGAACAGAGCACACCAAATATAATTTTACATGCACCAAAACAAAAAGAATGAAAAAAGAAAACCAAATAAATGAACATTTTTCAGCCATACCTCCTAAAATCTGTGTGAGCTCATTGTAGTCAGAGCCAAGTACTCCCTCAGCCCATTGAAACTTTCTGACAGTAATAGCTGGCATTGGTAAAGTTACTAGGCAGTTTTCATGGCCCATCTCTTGCCTTAGTGATCCATGTAATCACTCCTTGGCTCAGACTGCAGGTCACCTCATGCTAATTAATCTGTCTGAACACTACCTCAACCTGGAAGGTACCTGAGAGCTCACACTCAGTATAAAAGCTTGTAAGATTTCCTATTAAACTGTGTTTACACTTTTCTGGTATTCATTCAAAGTAACAAGTAGTAATCAGCCAGACCATTATCCACTAATTTATCCAGGGCTCAGCATCTAGGATGTGACGTGAGAAAGGGACACCAGTTTTGACTTCCAGCAAGCCATCTACGCAGGGTCACTGCCAGAACTTCAGACACTCCAAAGAGGCTTGATCACCCGCCCCCCAACACTACCGAATTTTACTGAGAGGGGGTCCCTTTCCTCAGACTGTGGCCCTTCGTGGAACAGCTCTTGTATTATAAAATACAAACAAATTAGAACTGGGGCAAGCATTTTCCAAATGCGCCCACACCAAGAGAGAAGCGATAGAGCCAGTAGTCTCCCAGGAAAGAAGTGGAGTCGGGATCCAGGGAGAACATCCGCAGTGGTTCAGCAGACAACACCGCTTCTGAAGGCCTGTATGGACTTTTGGTTCTGTCAGGGAGATGTCTGGCCCACAAGATCTTACAGTGAAAGGGGGGCAAGAACATGAAAGCAGAACCTTGACCCCGTGCTGAGGTGGAGTCATCTAATAATCTTTAAGCCATCATGCAAACTACTCAAAAGCTCCTATGAAGAAGATTTAGGGTAAAAAGGCAATGTCTTCATTTACACTGGAATTGCAAAATTCTTAGAAGGGAAATAGTGGGAAGATGGTGACAAAGGAAAAGAGGGAGTCTTAACGCCCAGAAAATTAAAACAAACAAAAAAAAAAAAGTTTGTGCAGAGAAAAGAGAGAATCAAAGAAAATAACTTGATCCCTTCCCTAAGGGTTTCCTTTGTTTTGTTTCCATGACAAACTGATTACAGCTGCAGTATGGGATGCGCTTCTCTGCAGGCCCAAGTCCTACTTGTCTTGCCAAACATACAAATATAGAAATATTTTCATTAACAATTTTTTGAAGAAAAAAATAGTAGCAATTTTTAGTAAATCACTGTATTCCTTTACTTTTTGGAAGATTTTATATGTATATATTTGGAGGACATTAAAAGAAAACCAAAGAGAACTGTAGGTCTACATCATGCATGTAGATTAATCTAACTAATGATACCTTTGTGGATATTTTACTGGGGGTTTTTGTGGCAATTAAACTCAAATGCTGAAAACAAGAACTACAAAAGCAGCTGAGAAGTGCTGTGTAATTACTTAATAATTAGAGGGTTATTTGTGACTGGAGGGTGAAGTGTAAATGATGTGGTAGGTAACATTTCCCATCATCAAAAATCTTACAGAGTTCTGCAAATATAAGACAGGCCTGGACTCAAATCCTCTCATGGAACGGCGTTAGATGGGGAAACACTCCTTGCATGCAGGACCAGGACAAGAGTGATGTGAGCGAGGTGCCCACCTTGAGTACAGATCATCAGCCTTGGTACCGCAGCGAGGGCTGAAGTAGCAGCACTCTGCAGAGAAATGCTTCAAGTCTGTTGTGTTGTAGACAGTAAAGTTATTTCATGACCCCCAGCAGCAGTATCAGTACAATTCCTGCATCTGTAAATTATAATCTCACTACATGAAAATCAGAAAGGTTGATGGATTTATGAAACAGGCTCCCAGGAGAGCAGCTGGAGGTAAAAAAAACAACAGTAACCAAATTCAAGAAAGCCTGGTAAAATACAGAGGATCCTTAACTAGAGGGAGTGAGGGGTAAAGCCTGGGATAAGCACAGAGGATCCTTAGCTGTGGGGGAGTGAGGGTAAAGCCTGGGATAAGCACACAGGATCCTTAGCTGTGGGGGCGTGAGAGGTAAAGCATGGGATAAGCACAGAGAATCCTTAGCTCTGGGGAGTAAGGGGTAGAGCCTGGGATAAGCACAGAGGATCCTTAGCTGTGGGGAGTGAGGGGTAAAGCCTGGGATAAGCACAGAGGATCCTTAGCTGTGGGGGAGTGAGAGGTAAAGCCTGGGATAAGCACAGAGGATCCTTAGCTGTGGGGGAGTGAGAGGTAAAGCCTGGGATAAGCACAGAGGATCCTTAGCTGTGGGGAGTGAGGGGTAAAGCCTGGGATAAGCACAGAGGATCCTTAGCTATGAGGGAGTGAGGGGTAAAGCCTGGGATAAGTACAGGGGATCCTTAGCTATGGGGGAATGAGGGGTAAAGCCTGGGATAAGCACAGAGGATCCTTAACTGGAGGGAGTGAGGGGTAAAGCCTGGGATAAGCACAGAGGATCCTTAGCTCTGGGGAGTGAGGGGTAAAGCCTGGAATAAGCACAGAAGAGCCTTAGCTGTGGGGGAGGGGTAAAGCCTGGGATAAGCACAGAAGAGCCTTAGCTGTGGGGGAGTGAGGGGTAAAGCCTGGGATAAGCACAGAGGAGCCTTAGCTGTGGGGGAGTGAGGGGTAAAGCCTGGGATAAGCAGAGGAGCCTTAGCTGTGGGGGAGTGAGGGGTAAAGCCTGGGATAAGCACAGAGGAGCCTTAGCTGTGGGGGAGTGAGGGGTAAAGCCTGGGATAAGCACAGAGGAGCCTTAGCTGTGGGGGAGTGAGGGGTAAAGCCTGGGATAAGCACAGAGGATCCTTAGCTGTGGGGGAGTGAGGGGGTAAAGCCTGGGATAAGCACAGAGGATCCTTATCTGTGGGGGAGTGAGGGGTAAAGCCTGGGATAAGCACAGAGGATCCTTATCTGTGGGGGAGTGAGGGGTAAAGCCTGGGATAAGTACAGATTATCTGTAGTGATAGAGGCAAGGAAGACATGGGAAAGCTAGAGATATCAGCTGGGGTCTGTCTATTACAGCAGGAAATAAATCAGGCAGAGAGAAGATTGTTCTTCAGGTCCAATCTGCTGTCATTTTATGTGCCTGTGAACATCCAGCTATGCTGTAAGCCACTGGAACGTTACAGTTCAGCAATGTGATAAATGCTGCTCTTTAAGTTCAGAGTGGGAATAAGCAAAGAATTTTATTTTTCACAAGCACAAAGTGACTCTCCTTGCTTATTTTAATAAGTGTCTCCTTGATCTAATCAGTATCCTGAATACATTTGGGTCATCATCCAGTCACTGGGTCAGTTCTTTGGAGCAGAATGGTCGGGGGAGGGGGGGACGGGCATTGAGGCTGCTTACCCAGGTTTAAAGCAATGTTATATCAGGGCTGGTTCTGTTCTGCCACCCTGGTGCAAACAATCATGGGTGCTGCCCTCTCCTCATGGACTTCTCTTTTCCCGTAACAATAACTTTTGTGTCTGAACATTTGCAGGTGAGGTGAGGATAGCATAAGGCAGCCAGATTTCAGGAGGGGCAAATTTGGGACCCTTCTGTGTAGTGGAGAGAGCGGGCGGGCAGTTCATTTGCCGTGGGGAGGGGTGGTCTGGAGGACTGTATCCGTGGGAAATCGTGCAACCTGTCCAGCCTCCCCCCCCCCCCCCGATTCAGCCTTAGAGCATGGCATGCGGTGTGAACACGGGATAATCCAGAGCCACTCCCACTCTGAAAAATGTTTCTCGATGCGCTTCTCACAGGGGAACCTGGCAGGACAATGAGCATTGCCCTGCTTGCCTAGCAGGTATTACGGACGGAAATATTTTATTCAAGCTGCCCCTTTGAGGGGAGAAAATGTTTCCGCAAGGACCACAGCCTCCTTGGCTCTCAGAAGGGCCAAGGGGAGACAGGGTCACCTGCTCTGCAACAGGAGTGAAAGCTTCAGAAACAAGACAGTACCTGCCTGCAGGGTATCCTCGTTTTCTGGAAGCATTTTCAGAGCCCCATGTAAGGACTCCCAGCCGTTTGAGTCATTCCAGTTCCACTGAATTAAAATTAAATAAATAAAAACAGGTGTCTCTCAATTTAACTTATGAAAGAGACCCTTAGATGTTCAGGTGCAGGATACCTATGCTGACAGTAAAAGCCGGAATGGTTTAAACTGTGCGTGGGAGTCTTAAAATATTCACTAGTTATTTAAATATCCAGCTTTTTGCCCATATTTCCACAAATATGAAAATCCTTTTGTTTCCCTTTAATACAGCTTTAACTCAGACATTGTTCACCTGTACTGCTCCGCTCTTCTGCATAAAAAGAAAAAAATAATATTTCTGCTAATGGCCCTCTCTTAAGCAAGAATGTGATTGGAATAAAGGATTGAAGCTGGATTTAATTAGCACTGGGAGCAAACATGGATTGATTTTACTGCTTCATGGCTGGAGCACCCATCCAGTAAGATTTTGCCCTGCCAAACTAGTCTCCTAGTCCCCAGCTGTAGCATTTCCTGCTTCGAGGTTCAGCGACACTGAAGCCAGAAATCCATCCAGACCTCCAGTACCACTGCTAATCACATCAGCACTGTGCAGACTCACAAGCCACTATTTATGTTGTCTGCACCTCTGGCATGATGCAGCTCTGCAATCACCAAAGCATTGATTTATTGCTTAAATGTACACAGTGAGGGTAAGGGAGCAAGCAGCCCAAACTATCCACTTATGCAGTGCATGTTTTTTCTCCAAAAGGTCTCAGATCCACACCAATCCCAGGAACAGACTGGAAGAGTGTGTTGTCTACTAGGGATGAAGGGGAAAACATTGCATGATCTGACCCAACCTTGCTTCTTTCTAATGGCTCTTGCAGTTTTTGGCTTTAAGTGCTGTGAGGAATGGTCTCCTTTCTTGCTCTTAAGACCGTAAGCTCCACAGAGCTGGGACTCTTTTGCATCTCTCCCTCATCATGCTGTCATTTTTCCCCAAAGAAATATTTCCACCGGGAAGGGCTTCCAATGTTCCCAACCAATCCTCTCCTTCCACACGCGCGCACTCAGATTGCAATTCCTCAACTGGATGATTTCCCTCTCCAGAACAGGAAAATTCACAAGTGAAAGATACTGCACATGGACCATCACCACACAATGGCCCTTGATGCAACCTAAGGGTCCCCCTTCCCCTGCCAAGGTCAGGGGTGTAGCGAGTGCTTGCAGTGCATACCGCCCCTGCAGAGGGAGGACGGGAGATGGAAGCGTAACAGTCTCCACGTGAGCTGCGCCCCTCGGTTTTATTATAAACATTCTAAAGAGGCAAACATTACCAAGCACAACCTCTCAGCTCTCCATCCTGCATCCCAACTCTTTCCAACTTTTCAGACATTCAAAAGGGAATGAAGTAGCACAAATTCAACCTCTCTCTGTGTCTTACCATCTGTCTGACATACGTATTTTCTGTGTAATTTACATCTTTGAAAACCACCTCTATCCATGCCACCCGTGTAACGCAGCCTGTAACTGGACTGTATATCATGCAGTGTCTCACTGCAGACTCATGGTTACTGGTTAAACGATAAAAAGCAGAGTAGGACTAAACGTTCAGTTTTCCCAGTGGAAAGAGGAAAATAAAGTGCTGCAGGGATCTGTTTTTAAATTATTCTGTGGAAAAGGAAGCAACAACTGAACTGATCAGATCTGCAGATGAGACAAACATTCACAGTAGCTAAAACACAAATAAACTGGAGAACTGCAGAAGGACCTCGCCAGACTAGAAACTGGGTACCTAAGGGCAGATTAAATTTAATATGGACAAGTGTGAAGAATGCAGGCAGGAAAAAAAAATCCCAATTACAGGTACGCGATGCTGGATTCTGTATTAAGAAATGGGCCTTGGATTAATTGTGCACAATATGTTGAAAGGCCTGACTCTGTGCACAGCACATAAAATATTAGGAGATAGTGGTGAAAGCCCATCCAAGAATAGGGAGAGACAGTGAGGCGGAGGAAGTGCGTAACTGAAACCAGCGATAGAATCTCAGCCCATCCTATCTCCCTTTCATCCCCTCACTCTCCCACTTTCACTTCTATCCAAAGGTTCCCCTCCATCCCTCTTCCTAGTTACCCCTTCTTTCCTCCCCCAAACCCCTCACTCACCCTGGTTTACTATCACCCCCCACCATCACAAACCCCTCATTTACCCCAGTTCATTTACCCCCATCCCCAGTTCACTTACTCTCTCTACTGCCTCTGGTTCACTCACTCCTCCCCCCCCCCCCCCCACTATCCCTCTTTTCATTCCTTCCCCACCCACTCTTCACCCTGGTTCACTCCCTCCTCCCCTCCCTTTCCCTGGTTCCCCCAGAAACTCCTCACTCACCCAGGTTTTCTCCTCCCCCAAACCCCTCCCTTACCCTAGTTCATAAACCCCACACATCTCTGGCTCCCTCCCCCCAATAGGTTCATTCTCTTCCCCCAGCCCACAATCTCCAGTTCATACTCTCCCTGCCTTCCCCCCCCCCCCCCCCCCAGCCCCCTCACTCAGCAGCTCCTATTTAAGAAACAGAAAGAGGAGGAGGGTGGAGGCCTTGCAGTACCTTCAGTGCATCCTTCCTCCTCCCCTGCCAGGGCCCAGAGTGTCCTGCTTTGAATTTCAAACCAGGGGGTTCAAAATTTGCCATTCAAGCCCTGACAGGGGAAGAGGGAGGGTGCACTGGCGGCACTGCAAGGCCACCCTCCTCCTCCTGTTTGACCTATAGGAGCCAGGGGAGGGGAGCGAAAGGTTAGACGGCTCCTTGCATACAGAGAGGGACAGAGCTGGAGAACCAGGGAGAGAGGGTGGAGCTCAAATTGCAACTTCTCTTTTATAGTTAGATTATTTGGAAAGGAACAGAGAACACAAGTGAAAATATAATGCCTGTATCTATGGGGAGACTACACGGAGTTTGGTTGCAAGTTCCAAGAGATATAGTGGAGCTAGAAAGTGTCCAGAGAAAGGCAGCAAACGTGATCAAAGGAATGGAGAAAGGCTAAACAGAGGATTGAGGGGATATGATGGAGGTTTATAAAATCATGAGTGGGGTGGACAGGTAAAGAGGGAAGAGAGTGGCTATTTACCTCTTTAAATAGTACTAGAACTAGGGAACAATCCATAAAACCAGCTGGTGGCAGATTTAAAGGAAAGCAAAGTATTTTCACAGTTAACGCATAATTAAGCTGTGGAATTTATTGCCTGAGGATGTGGTCAAAGTTAATAGCAAATCTGGGTTAGAAAAGGTTTGGACAACTTTCTGAAAAACAACCCCATTAATATTTATGAGCTAGACAGACTCAGGGACTGCATCTGGAAGGTGATTGGGTACGTCCCAGTGTCAGCCTGGCTGGCCACTGTCGCGGGCAAGGGTGCTGGGCTTGGACCTTTGCTCCCACCCAGTGCAGCACTTTCTATGCTCATGGACCTCTTCTCCAGGCTTTTACTGCCTAGAATCAGTTTTACCTCCCTCAAAGCCAAATATCATGGAGGCTCCAAAAAGCAAACAGACTTATCTGGGTCTCCGTTCAGTCTGACTGAGAAGTTTCTGGTTCTCTAGATTAGCCTTGCTCCATTGCACTGGGATGGGATGGGAAGGGCTGCTCCTGCTGCCTGGTCTTTGCATGTTGATGTCCAGCTGATGGAATCTCTCATTCTTTATGTTTTCTTATATTGAATGCACCTCGAGTTGGATAAGTTCGAATAAATTAAATAAATGAAGGGAGCAGAGCTCTGCCAGCCTAGTTCCAAATATATGAAGTTAGTTAATTGAAAAAATGTCGGCTCTATTTCGAGGTGGGTAGCAAGTCGTGGATGCCAGTTTGTTTCTGTATGACAAGATCCTTCTAAACTTGGCCTCTGGGTATATGGCAAAGTTTGAGAGCTTTAGAGTAATAAACAGAGGGGTGGGTGGGTGTGTGTGTGTGTGTGTAACGCAGGAAGTCCTGTGCCACACCCCAAACAGAAGCTGCACGCCCTGTGCCTGAGTGAAACCCTTAGGTAGGAGGGGGAAAGCCCCTCCTCTGCTCTGTAGTTACTTACACACTGTAAAGTAAGAGAGCAGATTAATTTATCTGGATGTTAAAGAACTTGGAGCTCAGAGAGGAGTCTGCAGGGGAATCCGCGCCTTTCACAGTGAGATAAAGTGAAGACAGTAAAGTGCCCCTCCCTACAGTGCAAACACAGATCGTATTTTATCTTCCTGTGCACCTTCAAGATAATTTGCGTGGCCCCGTTACCTAAATCGCATAATACAATGAGAAAACCTGCGACGCTAATCTTACAAAGTCACTTACTTATTGACTTCACTGCCCGAAGGTCCTCCGGAGAAAGAATCAGAGGTGGGATCTGCACAATTGGATTTTCTGAC
Source organism: Rhinatrema bivittatum (assembly GCF_901001135.1). Classification (NCBI taxonomy): domain Eukaryota; kingdom Metazoa; phylum Chordata; class Amphibia; order Gymnophiona; family Rhinatrematidae; genus Rhinatrema; species Rhinatrema bivittatum. Next base: position 168,983,047 of record NC_042622.1, on the reverse strand, counting down.
TATCTGGGAAGGGAGCAGGCGGCAGGAGAATCGGGGGGGGGGGCTTTTCTCTCCAGTTAAAGATCCCAGCGCTTTCCAGCAGCGCCGTGGGAAAGCAGTGAGACCCCCAGAACCCAAACCCTTCCTGATCTCCGGCTTCACCTAAGGATCACCTGAGCCCGTCCACTTTCCTCAGGACCCTGCAGCCTTCGCCTCCAGCCTCGGTGCAGTTGCTTTCTATGGGTCCTCGGAGTGCTAGCCAATTGGGCCAGCTGTTGGTGGCTCCCAGACTGCTAAATTATACCCTTACGACCTATTTACAAAATGCATCTGTTTAGTATCCCACTGTATTCTTTTTAAGGAAATAATTCCTATTATTTGAACTGAATATCTGTAAAAGTCTCTTTTTTTCAATGCCTTAGCAACCGAGCCCTGATTAGGGGGACCTGTCCTTCCTAACGGGCTGTGTTCAGTGCTGCAGGTTTGCTTTGGGGGGTGAAACCCTTAGCCTAGAGTCAGTTTCGCCCCCATTTAGGTCTGCCGACTGGCAAACAGCGAGGTCCTTATCTAATATGTGCAGGGGTGAGAGTGCTCAGGGTGCCTCCCAACTCCCAGACCTCGTGGGGGGGGGTCCCCTTTGGACAGTAAAGCTCCGCTCCAGGCTTGGCCCCGAGAGCTCCCTTCACCCCGGTTTCAGGGGCCAGCACAAGCTGCCCACGGCTCCCCGCAGCTCTGAGACTTCAAAACCGCACGCAATTAACGAAGTCAGTGGAATAATTCAACCAGAAACGCTCTCACGGGTCTCGGGCGCCTTGCTGGGAGTCCTAGAAGACACTTTCGGAGTATTAATAAAAAGGTCTAGCTAGTGGGCCCTTTCCAAGTTCTCCAGAAAGCCGCGATTACTCTCAGGAAGTTACCAAGTCGGCTCCTGTAGGAATAAACTGGGAAAGGTGAGAGTTACCGCCTGCTGGCTTCCTTTTTGTACGGGAATAAATCGCATCGTCAGCTTAGGTTTTGCTCTCCAGACACCACCAGCCTCGCCTTCCGCGCGCAGCCCCCTCCGGGGTGGATTGCACGGAAAGCTGGGAACGACAGAACGAAAGCAGCCCCCGCACGCGGGCCATGTCGTCTGGTGCTCTAAGGCTGCCCCCGATATAAAGCTGCGTCGCTCCCTACCAACTGCGTTCCGGGTGTGAATCCCTTCAGACAGTAAAAGTCCCCAGCCGAGGGACGAGATTTTAAGGCATTGAAAGTGTAACACCGGGCTTTGGGGGGTTTCTGATGGCAAAACCAGGGAAGGTACCAAAAGTCACGGAGAGTTCACAGGGAGACGCCAAGTCCCACTCCTGCTAAAGTGACGCCCCCCCCCCCCCCCCCCTGTGGCGCAGGCTCCTGCTGGGGGAGAGCATGACCACATGTTGACCCTGTCCTGACAGCTTCCCCCCCACACTTACCGGAGTGGGATTTTAATGGCCAGGTAGCGGTCGATGGCCACCGCCAGCAGACTGAAGATGGAGCTCTGGGTCAGCACCAGCACGAAGCAGGCGAAGAAGAGGCAGCTGTGGAAGTCCGTCTGGAAGCCGATGCTGATGGTGATGGCGAAGGGGATGGCCAGCAAGCCCACGGCGATGTCCGCCACGGCCAGCGACACCAGGAAATAGTTGGTGGCATTCTTCAGGGTGCTGTTGAGGGCCACAGCCCAGCAGACCAGGACGTTGCCCAGGATGGAGAGCACGGCGATGATCACCTCCAGCGAGATGTAGACCGGACTCACGGTCATTTCCAGGGCTTGAGGAAGGGGCACATCCCAGGATCCCGGGCCCCCGGAAGGCTCAGGAGAAAGGCATCGTCCCTTCGGAGCCCGGGGGACGACTTGCTCCTTGCGGGAGCGGCTTTTAAAAAGTCAGCGTGCAATGCCCCGCACAATCCACTCCATGTGGGACCCCCCCCCAAGCTCCCTCTCTCCGAGCTTCAGGAACCCCCCTCCCCGCGCTTACTTCCAAAATAGAGAAGCACAAGGCGCAAAAAAAGTTTGCAACTTCTGAGCCGCCGAGAAAGCCGCGCGCTGGGTCCCTCCGGCCTCGCGAAGGCAGCAAATGAGGAGGAGAGCGGCGAGGGTGGGGAAACCGGCGCAGCCGCCGAATGAACTTTGCCGCTCCCGTGGGGGGGGGGGGGGGTGGAGGAGGAGCCCTCCCCCTCTCTGCTTCGGATCTCCTGAAGCCGCATCCACCTGGCCCCGGGCACTCTCCTTCCCGCGGCATCGGGAGCCACTCCGGCGCCGCTCCACTTTATAGCCTCGGGGGAACGCCTCGCTCCTCCTGGGCCCCAGTGCGCCGCCTAGCGCTCGCTGCGGGAAGGCTCTGCCCCGAGCCGCAGCCCAGCCGGCGGGCCCGCTGCATTCTGGGACTTGAAGTCCTCCTCCTCTTGCTAGCCGGACGGCAGAAATAAAGGGAGCAAAGCACACTGGCTTGGCTTGATGCCTGCCTAGAGCCTGTGAGGCAGACAAAAGTCCATCCAGCCCAGCATCCTGCCTCCAACAGTAGCAAATCGGGGTCCCAAACAGTAGATCCAATACCCAGGGATATGCAGTGGCTTTTACTGCAGGAGCTTGCCCAAACTTCTTTAAAACACCCTTTGTGCCGCATGCCCTGACTACATCCTCCTGCACCAGCCTGATTGCTGCTTTGCCCCACTATCACTTTCTGCCATGTGTTTTATATCTGCTGCCTGCCAGCTTCACGGACTGCCCTCCCCCACCCCCCTAGTCTTAGGGGGGTGGGGGAGGGCAGTCTTCTCTCTTCTCCCAGGCCATGCTAGTAAAGGCGCCGCTTCATTCTTCAGCCAATGCAACTTTATTCAGCGGCTGAGAACAGCCCCGGCCTTTAACGAGACTGAAATAAACCATTTCCTAAATAGGCCACAGAGTCAGGTGCAGAGCCGGCACCCAGGTGGGAAGCCCCCAGGTGAGGGGGTGCCCTCCCTGCAGCGCGCTGCCACCTCACCTGCCCCTGGCCGAAAGTAACTGCTCTGCCTCCCCTCCCCCTATGGTCTGGGGACCACATATTTCCATACAAGCCCCCCCTCCCCCCAGGCCATCAATGGCAGCGCCAAGCACCCCCTTTTTACTGGCACCAGAGCCAAGGCTGGTGATTCGATTATTAGGAATGTAGACAGCTGGGTGGCTGGTGGGCGTGAGGATCGCCTGGTAACTTGCCTACCTGGTGCGAAGGTGGCGGACCTCACGCATCACCTAGATAGGATTTTAGACAGTGCTGGGGAGGAGCCGGCTGTCGTGGTACATGTGGGCACCAACTACATAGGAAAATGTGGGAGGGAGGTTCTGGAAGCCAAATTTAGGCTCTTAGGTAGAAAGCTAAAAATCCAGAACCTCCAGGGTAGCATTCTCTGAAATGCTCCCTGTTCCATGCGCAGGTCACCAGAGGCAGGCAGAGCTCCGGAGTCTCAATGCATGGATGAGAGGATGGTGCAAGGAAGAGGGATTCAGTTTTGTTAGGAACTGGGGAACCTTTTGGGGAAGGGGGAGTCTCTTCCAAAGGGATGGGCTCCACCTTAACCAGGGTGGAACCAGACTGCTGGCACTAACCTTTAAAAAGGAGAAGAGCAGCTTTTAAACTAGAACAAAGGGAAAAGCTGACAGTCACTCAGTAGTGCATGGTTCAGAGAGAGGTATCTTCAAAGGATACTAATGATGCATTAGAATTAGGGCATCCTGACAGAGAGGATCCAATAATAAGAAAAGTAGTCCAAGTGCCTGTAACTAAAAACTCACCTGAACTAAAAAATTCTAACTTATCCCTATCAATTAAAAAGCAGAAGGAGGGCGAGCTGGAAGAGAGAGGAGTTTGTTTCAACATCACGCCGGGAAGGACTTACCCCAACGCACCTGGAGGGACTTGCACTGCCAGAGGCAGACGAGGCGGGACCAGAACTGGCCATAAGAGCGGCCAACCAGCACTCCACTCTCCGAGGGCGAGCTGGGAGAGAGAGGAGTTTGTTTCAACATCACGCCAGGAAGGACTTACCCCGATGCACCTGGAGGGACTTGTGCTGCCAGAGGCAGAACGAGGCGGGACCGGAACTGGCCATAAAAGTGGCCAGTCTGTGGTGCGCAGCAGAGCCGGCGCGCCGCTGAAGCCGCGCAGGCTAAAGGGGCGCGCGCACAGCGGGCTTTGCCAGGCTTCGCCGGTGATTCACCCTGACTGAAAAGAACCAAGTAAGTCCTCTATGCATTTCTCCTTTTGAAACTCTCCCATCTCCGGGTCATCAGTTTTAGATTTATATAAACTCTAGCTGTGTGGAGTTAAGGTTTGTTTGATCCTGCGGTTGAGGACAGGCATTATGCCTCCGAAGAGGAAGGGGAAAGTTAGAGTTTTCCCTACCCTCTCGCTTCCATCTCCCATTCAGCAGGAAATTACGAACTTTATGCTCACCCCTAAGCCGTTAAACAAAGGAGCTGAAGATTCTGGTGAGCCACGAGAGCAGGGAGAATCTCATGTGCCTGCAGAGGAGGCTTCCTTTAGTCCCAATATAGGGCTTCCGCCACTTCAGAGATTGAAGGAAGGTCCCTCTGAAACTGTTTGTGAAGAACTGGAGCCTGTGGCGGGTGGTTCCCAACCCTGTCAGCATAGCCCGAGTATTGAAATTGATCCATCTGCCTCCTTAGATCTAAATGGAGGCACAAAAGGAATATTTCAAGCGGAAATACAAACTATTCCGCCAGTTTCAGAGTTGATAGATGTCCCAATTCGACCATCAACGGTGACTATGGACACACTATGGGATTTGATGGCGGGCATGCCAGTTAATATCAAAACCCTAGAGAGGAAAGCGGATTTAATTTCCCAGAGTAAACAACAGGAATTTATTGATATACAAAAGCAGATAAATGATACAAATGATAAGGTTAAATATCTTGAGACACAGGAAAAGAAAAATCTTGAATTTAAAGCTGCAGTAGTAAAAGATAAAGAAATTCTGCATAGACGTATAGAAATTTATTTAGCATTTTTCTATACCGACCTTCAAAGTTAAATACCTTATCAGGTCGGTTTACATCGAACAGGGACATAAACAGTAAACATAAACAACTTATTATAATCAGGAGAAAAACAAAGTTACATTTAACAAGGACTGCAAAACTTGGAAGCTTAGAACAGCTGGAAAGAAGGCTTAAAAGGGTAGTAAGTTAAGAAACTAAGACCTAAAAGTCCGTGCTAGTGCTAGTTGAGCTGTTATGAAAGTACTGATGCTTGTGAAGTATTTAGAGAGGATCTGGGTTCCATTGCTCATGAGCCGGTTAGAGAATGTTAGAGAACAACTCTAAACGTTTTAATCTTAGGTTTTTGAATTTTCCTAGGATTCTTGGTGAAAATCCTATTATTACCTTAAAAAAATTTCTGATGGAGAATCTTGGTTTTTCAGTGGATCAAGCACCTACAATAAATACTTATTATTTTCTTCCGAAATCCCGAAATGTTGAAAGGAGGGAAATGTTCCAGGGCAATCTTTCAAATTTTTTGGAGGATTCCTCTGTGAATATTATCTCTTGGAGTAATATATTGGTGTCCTTTTATGCAATATCTGATATAAATTTAATCATGAAAAGAACTTCAGTAAGTATCCTGTCATGTTTCATGAGAAACAACAAGCAGGTTTCACTGGATTGCCTACCCTGCTGTTTTTTGGGTCCATGTTTCATGAGAAGCCAGTTACAATTTTTCCTGATTTGGCTATTGCAACACAAATTAGAAGGAAGGCATTCCTGGCCTATCGCCAGGAGATCCTTTCATTAGGATACACTTTTGTGTTAAAGTTTCCCTGCAAATGTATGATAAAGAGACAGAATGATTTATACTTATTTGTTGATCCAGATCAGTTAAAAGGATTTCTTGAGCAAACTAGAATGCCCACATCTTCCCCTGTGCCCAGTTAAAAACAAAGATTTGGTTTACGGAGAGCTAGAGTGTTTTCATTTGTACTTAGCAATGTTTTTTTTGTTTTTTCTTCTTAAGATGCTCCTAAGATGTTTTTCTTCATCTTTTTCGTCATCTCTCCCATGTTGTTGTCTGATAAATAATATTTATTGTATGGTATTAGTTGGAAAATTGAAAATAAAGAATTAAAAAAAAAAAAAAAGCAGAATGAAAATACAAACAAAAAACAAACTTTGAAATGTTTGCATGCTAATGCCAGAAGTCTAAGAAGTAAGATGGGAGAATTAGAATGTATAGCAATGAATGATGACATAGACTTAATTGGCATCTCAGAGACATGGTGGAAAGAGGATAACCAATGGGACAGTGCTATATCAGGGTACAAATTATATCGCAATGACAGAGAGGAGCACCCGGGAGATGGTGTGGCGCTTTATGTCCGGGATGGCATAGAGTCCAACAGGATAAACATCCTGCTTGAGACTAAATACAAAATTGAATCTTTATGGGTAGAAATCCCTTGTGTGTCAGGGAAGACTATAGTGATAGGAGTATACTACCATCCACCTGGTCAAGATGGTGAGATGGACAGTGAAATGCTAAGAGAAATTAGGGAAGCTAACCAAATTGGTAGTGCGGTAATAATGGGAGATTCAATTACCCCAATATTGACTGGGTAAATGTATCATCGGGACATGCTAGAGAGATAACGACGAGAGAGGGAGCAATTTTAGATCTAATTCTCAGTGGAGCACAAGACTTGGTGAGAGAGGTAACAGTGGTGGGGCCGCTTGGCAATAGTGATCATAATATGATCAAATTTGAATTAATGACTGGAAGAGGAACAGTATGCAAATCCACGCTCTCGTGCTAAACTTTCAAAAGGGAAACTGATAAAATGAGAAAAATTGTTAGAAAAAAACTGAAAGGAGCAGCTACAAAAGTAAAAAATGAGCAAGAGGCATGGTCATTATTAAAAAATACCATTCTAGAAGCACAGTCCATATGTATTCCACACATTAAGAAAGGTGGAAAGAAGGCAAAACGATTACCGGCATGGTTACAAGGGGAGGTGAAAGAAGATATTTTAGCCAAAAGATCTTCATTCAAAAATTGGAAGAAGGATCCAACAGAAGAAAATAGGATAATGCATAAACGATGGCAAGTTAAATGTAAGACATTGATAAGACAGGCTAAGAGAGAATTTGAAAAGAAGTTGGCCGTAGAGGCAAAAACTCACAGTAAAAACTTTTTAAAATATATTCGAAGCAGAAATCCTGTGAGGGAGTCAGTTGGACCGTTAGATGATCGAGGGGTTAAAGGGGCACTTAGAGAAGATAAGGCCATTGCGGCCCGAGCCGATAAACAAAAAATCCACCCTGACCCTCTAAAACTAAACCCTTTGCTTCCCCCACCCTCCCGACCCCCCCAAAAACATTTTACAGGTACCTGGTGGTCCACTGGGGGTCCCGGAAGCGATCTCCCGGGCCGTCGGCTGCCACTAATCAAAATGGCGCCGATGGCCCTTTGCCCTTACCATGTGACAGGGTATCCGTGCCATTGGCCGGCCCCTGTCACATGGTAGGAGCACTGGATGGCCCGCGCCATTTTTAAAAATGGTGCGGGCCATCCAGTGTGACAGGGGCCGGTTATTTTTGTGTGCCATTTTTCCCGCCCTCCCCCAAAACGATAAGAGAACCCCCACGATCAATATTGTGGGGTTTTTCTTATCGTTTTTGGGGAGTCCCCGATTTCTGATGATTTTGAAAATATCGTCCGATATTTTCAATCGTCCGAAGCCCGATTCACATCCCTAGAACCTAGAAGGTGTGGTAGACCTGATTGACAAACTGAAGAGTAGTAAATCACCTGGACCGGATGGTATACACCTCTGAGTTCTGAAGGAACTAAAAAATGAAATTTCAGACCTATTAGTAAAAATTTGTAACCTATCATTAAAATCATCCATTGTACCTGAAGACTGGAGGATAGCTAATGAACCCCAATATTTAAAAAGGGCTCCAGGGGCGATCCGGGAAACTACAGACCAGTTAGCCTGACTTCAGTGCCAGGAAAAATAGTGGAAAGTGTTCTAAACATCAAAATCACAGAACATATAGAAAGACATGGTTTAATGGAACAAAGTCAACATGGCTTTACCCAAGGCAAGTCTTGCCTCACAAATCTGCTTCACGTTTTTTGAAGGAGTTAATAAACATGTGGATAAAGGTGAACCGGTAGATGTAGTATACTTGGATTTTCAGAAGGCATTTGACAAAGTTCCTCATGAGAGGCTTCTAGGAAAAGTAAAAAGTCATGGGATAGGTGGCGATGTCCTTTTGTGGATTGCAAACTGGCTAAAAGACAGGAAACAGAGAGTAGGATTAAATGGGCAATTTTCTCAGTGGAAGGGAGTGGGCAGTGGAGTGCCTCAGGGATCTGTATTGGGACCCTTACTTTTCAATATATTTATAAATGATCTGGAAAGAAATACGACGAGTGAGGTAATCAAATTTGCAGATGATGCAAAATTGTTCAGAGTAGTTAAATCACAAGCAGATTGTGATAAATTGCAGGAAGATCTTGTGAGACTGGAAAATTGGGCATCAAAATGGCAGATGAAATTTAATGTGGATAAGTGCAAGGTGATGCATATAGGGAAAAATAACCCATGCTATAGTTACACAATGTTAGGTTCCATATTAGGTGCTACAACCCAAGAAAGAGATCTAGGCATCACAGTGGATAACACATTGAAATCATCAGCTCATTGTGCTGCAGCAGTCAAAAAAGCAAACAGAATGTTGGGAATTATTAGAAAGGGAATGGTGAATAAAACAGAAAATGTCATAATGCCTCTGTATCGCTCCATGGTGAGACTCCACCTTGAATACTGTGTACAATTCTGGTTGCCGCATCTCAAAAAAGATATAGTTGCGATGGAGAAGATACAGAGAAGGGCAACCAAAATGATAAGGGGAATGGAACAGCTCCCCTATGAGGAAAGACTAAAGAGGTTAGGACTTTTCAGCTTGGAGAAGAGACGACTGAGGGGGGATATGATAGAGGTGTTTAAAATCATGAGAGGTCTAGAACGGGTAGATGTGAATCGGTTATTTACTCTTTCGGATAATAGAAAGACTAGGGGGCACTCCATGAAGTTAGCATGGGGCACATTTAAAACTAATCGGAGAAAGTTCTTTTTCACTCAACGCACAATTCAACTCTGGAATTTGTTGCCAGAGGATGTGGTTAGTGCAGTTAGTATAGCTGTGTTTAAAAAAGGATTGGATAAGTTCTTGGAGGAGAAGTCCATTACCTGCTATTAATTAAGTTGACTTAGAAAATAGCCACTGCTATTACTAGCAACGGTAACATGGAATAGACTTAGCTTTTGGGTACTTGCCAGATTCTTATGGCCTGGATTGGCCACTGTTGGAAACAGGATGCTGGGCTTGATGGACCCTTGGTCTGACCCAGTATGGCATGTTCTTATGTTCTAAAAACCCCAGTCCTCTACTCGCTAACATCACTGACCCTGAGAGGCTGGGGGTAGTAGGACCCCCCCCCCCCTCCCTTCCAACCCTCCCCTGCAAGCCCCTGCCCCACACCCCAAGGCAGGCTGCTCGGACTGGCTCGGCCTTTCTCCACTCCGCTGCCAGTTTTGTTTCCTTTCTCTGCACCTTGCCTAATTTGCACTGCATCTCTTTTGGAGAGGGGGGGGGGGGGGGCAGAACAGTCCCTCGGTGAGGGGAGAGTGACAGACCCTGCATGCTTTTGGATTCATTTAGCTGCAGGGAGCTTTTTTTTTTGATCTTAGACTGTGAAAGGAGTTGTATGGAGACAAGAGACCCTCCGGATGGGCCGGGCCCTGGTCATGTAGCAACCTGAAGGCAATGCAGGGAGCTTTGAGGGGACGGGCAGTCAGTGTACGGTCCGGAGCACTGGGTACTGTGGGCTCCGAGGCTGCAGTCAGCTAACAGCGCTGCTGTACTTTGCATTTTTTTTTATAATCATTATTATTATTTTGTAGCTTTCATACAGGCGTGAGGAAAATGTTTGTTTGCTTTTGCAGCAAAATGAATACATAAATACAATGCGATTTCTGTAATGGGTCTGGGCATTTTGAGTTGCAATCAAGGACGATAAAGTGGATGTGGGAGATGTTCCCGGGACCCTCGATAAAGAGATGTCCCGAGGGTTTGGACGGCCCACACCCTCGGGCTGGTGTGGAAGACAAAGGAAGAGAGGCCGGGATGGGATTGAAAACCAAGGGAGGGGTGGCAGGGAAGCAGAATATAAAGGGCCGGAGATGAAATCCTGTCATTAAACCGGAGGGGATCGCTTTTCTATGACCACACCTCGTGCCCCTGCCCCCCTGCCTCTGCTGAATCTTAGTAGCAGGGGGCAGATTTTATTTATTTGTCTATTTTTTTTTTTTGCGTAGGAACTTTTGAGACCAGATATGCCCCTTTGTCATGTGACTGCAAGGCTGAAGAAAGGAAGTTTCTGTCGTTGGATTCCTATGCTGGCAAGCATCCTGTGCTTTTCGGCAAGTTTCTTGAGCTTTTGCTCTCTTTACTGGCATTTTCTTTCTTTCTTCCTTGGGGTTATTGCATTCCAGACCTGGGCCCTAGGGCAGTGAGTCGGAGCCCCCCGTAGCTCTATCTCTGTGATATCTCTCAGCTTCACCACCGCAGCCACCTGTGGTGCCACAGCATGAGAGATCCAGAGGCCTGTACACATGGGGCGGGAATAAGAAAGAATGAAGGGACGATGAGGTGCTGCTGACTCAGAGAGGAAGGTACCCAGAAGCAATCAAAGGAGAAGAGGATTTATCCAACAGCTGGCTGCTGGGTTCGAGCTATTTATTATTTTATTCATAGTACTTGTGCTAAAGCAGTATTTCAGCAGACACCACCCTGTCCCAACCCTCTCCTGCAGGTGCACCTATCCAGCCAGGTTTTCAGGATCGAAGCAATGAATATGCATGAGATAGATTGGCATGCAGTGGAGATATCCTGAAAAGCAGATTGGTTAGGTGTGCCTCCCAGAGAGGGTTGGGACACACTGATTAGACCCAAGTGGAAAAAAAGTTATTTAAAAATAAATAGGGGCAATTGTCAGACGGTTTGTCTGGTTAAGTTCGGTACTCAGCTGACAAACCAAGGTTTTAAATTCTAGCTGCATTCATCACCCCTGACTTAGCCGGATAAAACTTGGCCACATAAGTCAGGGGCTGACTTAGCTGGATAATGCCAATATTCAGTACAAATCTGGTCATGCGCTGGAGCAGTCCTAAAGTTATCCAGATTAACTTTGATTTTTCTGAGTTTATTCAGCAAGAGACCTAATTTATGCTGATGATTCCCAGATTTACCACTTTACAGCAGGAATCCGGTCCCACATCTCAGCCTGCTTGTCTGATATTAAGTAGCGGTGGCAGGACAACGCATATTTCCCCCCGCAAATCCCTATTTCCCCTTTCTATGGATAACACAATCATCCTCCCAGTCCCTCAGCCATAACCTTGAGGTCATCTTGACGCCCCTCACTTTCCAACCCTTCTCACTTTCTCATCTCCTCCCACTTAGATTATCGCAACCTGCTCCTCACAGGTTTCCTGGAAAACCATCTCTCTGCACTACAATCCATCCTAAATTCAGCTGTGCAACTTATCTTTTGTTAAACCTATATATCCTAGAGATGTGATTCGGCCGAACCTTTTGGTTCAGCCTTCGTTATCGGTCCTCCGCGGGAAATTTCATTTTCCCGCAGTTCGGGATGATTTTATTTCGTCTGCCCCCCCCCCTCCCCGAAACGAATCCCCAAACCCGGGGGGGGGGGCAGCTGGGGGGGTTGAAAAAAAAACCCAAACCCACCCAATCCTTCAAATTTAATTAATTTCAACCCCTACCCTCCTGACCCCCCAAAACTTGCCTGACCGACCCCCCAAGTCTTACCGAAAGTCCCAGGTGGTCCAGCGGGGGTCCTGGGAGCGATCTCCCACTCTCAGGCCATCGGCTGCCAGTAATCAAAATGGCACCGATGGCCCTTTGCCCTTACCTTGTGACAGGGGCTATCGGTGCTATTGGCTGGCCTCTGTCACATGGTAGGAGCAATGGACAGCTGGCGCCATTTTACAAAATGGTGCGGGCCATCGATTTTACAAAATGGTGTGGGCAATCTCCCCCTCTCGGGCTGACGGCCCGAGAGGGGGAGATTGCTTCCAGGCCCCTGCTGGACCACCAGGGACTTTTGGTAAGTCGTGGGGGGTCAGGAGAGTGGGGGGTTGCAATTAATTAAATTTGAAGGGTTGGGGAGGGTTTGGGTTTTGTTTTTTTTAATGTGCCCTTTCTCCTTCCCCAAAGTACGATAAGAAAACCACACGAAATTTCATGGATTTTCATATTGTTTCATCGCCCTACTGAAATGCGACGAAATAGGAAATATCGTCTCTATTTCCTATTTCATCGCAAACAAATGCACATTCCTAATATATCCCCCCTTCTGAAATCACTGCATTGGCTCTCTATCCATTCCTCCTGCATACAGTTCAAGCTCCTCTTACTCACCTACAAGAGCTTTCACTCTGCAGCCCCTCACTACCTCTCCTCTCTTATCTCTCTCTACACCCCCCCTTGTTCACTCCGCTCATCAGACAAGTCACTCCTATCTGTGCCCTTCTCCTCTACTGCCCACTCCCGACCCCATGCTCTCCACCTGGCTGCGCTGTGTGCTTGGAATACACCCCCTGAGCTGATGAGTCATGTTCTCTCTCTTACCTTATTCAAATAGTCTAAAAACCCATCTTTTTTTGACCCCAGATTATCCTGTTTACAGCCTTATTTTAACCACTTTCTTCATAAATGACATTCCCACAGCCTCTTTTGTTTTTCACTTGTATGTTTGTCAAGATTACATTGTAAGCTCTACTGAGCAGGGACAGCCTTTTATGTGCTTTTGTACAGTGCTGTGGTCCCTATCATGTGATATGGGCAAAGGCTGCCATTGGGTCTCCATTCTGAAAAATGGCATGGACCAGCCTGGACCACCAGGGGGCACCTTCTCTCAGGTAAGGAAGGGTCCTGGGGTGGGAGGGGGATTCGTAGACCACCAGGGATTCCTTTTCTGTGAAAGGGGGTGGGGCCACTAGATTATCAGGGATTTTGTTTCATATTGGGGGAATCTGGGAGTTGGGAGGGTTGATACTGGGGGAGGTGGGGGTGTTTGAATGGGGGAAATTGTGTTGGGGTCCTATTTTAAACAGAGGAAGGATTTGGGAAGGTGCGGGGTATTGCCTTGAGATTTTCCTTTTTTTTTTAATCCTTTTTTAAGGCTGTGCCACCTCAACAGGCAGCAGGTTGCTGGGTGAGGATCTACTAAGCAGCCTCCCCACAGGTAGTTTTGCACCTGAAGGGGGGTATTTTTGGGTCACTGTAGGCCCTTTAAGAAGCATCCCAGGGACATTGCAGCTTGCTTCAGCTTCCTCATGCCCCTGGGATCTGTTAGCTACAAACTCCAGAGCTTTCATTAAAATAATGCAATTTGCTGTTTTGAGAAAAGCTGTGTTATTTTATTAGCATAGGATTACCTATGCATTAGCTGCTTTGAATGCTTTTGGAAATTTTATGCATGTAAATGCATGCAAAAAAGCTAATTTTAATAAGGGCATATTTTTTTTATCAGAATATCATGCAATGGCTGGTGGACATGAGGATTGCTTGGTAACTTGCCTCCTTGGTGTGAAGGTGGCGGACCTCACGTAATCACATACTGTTAGCCCCCATTTGGACGCACGTTTTCGACGCGCTATTTTTACCCCTTATACAGTAAGGGGTAAAAATAACGCGTGGAAAAGCACATCCAACCCCCCCCCCCCCCCCCCCCCGAAGCTAATAGCGTCCGCAACATGCACCAGGAAAGTGTACAGAAAAGCAGAAAAAACTGCTTTTCTGTACATCCTCCGACTTAATATCATAGCGATATTAAGTCAGAGGCCCCAAAGATAAAAAAAAAAAAAATCTAAAAAAAAAAATCTGCCCGCGACCCGCGGGTTGGAAAATGGACACTCTGTTTTGCCGGCGTCCTTTTTCCGAACCCGTGGCTGTCAGCGGGTTCGAGAACCGACGCCGGTAAAATTAAGCGTCGGCTGTCAAACCCGCTGACAGCTGCCGCTTCTGTCAAAAAGGGGCGCTAGGGACGCGCTAGTGTCTCTAGTGCCTCCTTTTTACCGCGGGCCCTAATTTGCATACTTGGGCTTCCTGAATCGTGGGCCCAGGAGAGTGGCCGCTCGCCGGCTCCCCTGCAAAGTTTTCTTATCGGCCCGATAGATAGTGTCTTGTACATGTGGGAATCAATGACATAGGAAAGTGTAGGAGGGAGGTTCTGGAACCTGAATTTAGGATTTTAGGTAGAAAGCTGAAATCCAGAACCTCCAGACTAGCATTTGCAGAAGTGCTCCCTGTTCTACGTGCAGGACCCCAGAGGCAGGCAGAGCTCTGGAGTCTCAATGCATGGATGAGACGATGGTGCAGGGAAGCAGGTTTTAGGTTTGTTAGGAACTGGGCTTCATTTTGGGGAAGGGGGGGGGGCTTAACCAGAGTGGAACCAGGCTGCTGGCACTAACCTTTAAAAAAGAGATAGCACAACTTTTAAACTAGATGATGGATGAAAGCCGACAGTCGCTCAGGAGCGCATGGTTCGGAATGATGTATTTTTAAAGGATACTAAGAGAACAGGGAAAATAAGGCATCCCAGTAGAGAGGTTTCAATAAATGCCAAAGTGGAGCAGGTGTCTTTAAGTAAAGTGCAGAAAGATTCCAAATTACCCCTGTCAAGTGATGAGCAAGTTGTTAATACAAACAAAAAACATACTTTGAAATGTCTGTATACAAATGCTAGAAGTCTACAAAATAAGATGGGAGAGTTAGAGTGTATAGCACTGGATGAAGAGGTAGATGTAATTGGCATTTTTGGTGGATTGATGTGCATATATTGTTTTCATGTTAAGTGTTGTGTGTATAATATTGTATTACGTTGCTTTTATGATTGTTTTATTGTAATCTGCGCGGAACAGATTTTAGGGAGTGGCGGAATATAAGTATTTAAAATAAATAAATAAATAAATAAATAAATCTCAGAGATCTGGTGGAAGAAGGATAACTAATGGGACACTGTGATACCAGAGTACAAATTATATCAAAATGATAGGATGGATCCGTGCATATATATATCACGTTAGTATTTCTGGTGCTGTCACAGGAAATAAACACGGAAACGCCATGTTATGAATTCTTCAAACACGAAGGACTACAAATACAGTAAGTGTTGTTTACTACATATATGTTTGCCCACCATAAATAATTTTGAGACAGCTGTAATTCCTCATAATTTCTCTGAGATAACATTGTTTTTATCGCTTAGACGCTGATTTTTGAGCCCTTGACAAAGAACGGCAGCATTCGAAACATGGACCCATGTTGGGCGTGTTGATAACTCACGGCTTCCAAGCCTAATACCATCAGCGATGTTTATAAGATAAGTCACAAAAATAGCATATAATAGAGACATTGCACATTGCAAATGAAAAAATCCTAAAAAATTTCTCCATGATTTTGGATTTGACTGATGATTAAAAATAAGGCCAATCATCTAGCAATTCGGTTTGTACGATGAAGCCTATTATGACTGGTCAACATTAATAACAAGTGTCTATCTTATGTACTGGTAGTACTTTTGGCATTCTTTTCATGATATTTGCACTCTGCCACAGTACCTAGATTGACTATTATTGGGATTCACGTGATTGAGTGTTGATTTATTTTGGAGTTCATTGTGATCCCAGTTATTCACTATGTGGGCAAGCACGTTCAGTTATTCTGAACAACACATAGCCGAGGCTTTAAAAGGCTGACAGCAGAAGAGTTTGACAACTCTTCTGCTGTTGGAACCAGTAAATCCTGGTCTGAATTAGCTAATGAACAACAGAGATTGGTGAGGGCTGAATTACATTCAGCAACCTTATTACAGTACATCAAGTCTGAAATGATTCCAAGGGGACTATGCATTAATCTTGAACCGTCTATATACCCAGAAAATGAGGAATTCATACAACATTGGCTAGCAATATTAAATAGATGTTCCTTGGATATTATGCTCCTCTTAGTAGAAACCACCAGTAAACTAGCTAACACCATTCGACTTACTTGTGATACAGCATTGTCATCATGAAAACAACAAGAATCTCTCTAGGTATTTGATTCCAAATTACAGGAACATCAACAAGCGGTTGAGAAATTCAGAAATGAATTACGGTCCAGTAAAGTTGCCAAATTCAAACATGATGAAAAAGATTATTCTTCGGGGAACATCTATTCGTGGCAGAGGAGAACTACCATCAATAAACCCAGGAAAGTAGCATTTGCGGGTTCCTCTGATGATTCAACTTCCAGCTCTGAAGAAGAACAATAATCAATACCAACGAATTACCCTCCCTCTGCATCATCTGATTATAGACGTGGCAACTACAGGACTTCTTCCCGTCCTCAAGGATGGCGTTTTTTTCGCAATCCTCGGCAATCCTCCTGGCAAGACATGGATCAGCGCCCTTGGACACGGTCCCAGAATCGCAATCAATTGTAATTAATCTATCGCGTTTTCAACCATCAGTCACACAAAATTCAGTTCCCCAAATGGTTCTCTCTTTTGTTCCATATCATCATTATGATGATATGGAACTAAACTACCCCTAACTAATCAAGCTAGATATTTCACTTGGATGCAGCTCCATCACTGCTCTCTACATTAAAGGTGGGGGTGGAAGGGAAATAGAACCAAGAGCTAAGAGAAACAGATAAGTATGAGAGAAAAAATGTGTGAAGCTTGCTGGGCAGACTGGATGGGCCATTTGGTCTTCTTCTGCCGTCATTTCTATGTTTCTATGTTTCTATATGATCCGTTCAAAACCAGATGTTATTTATATCAATTCTTTAGAAAATTACAAGTAGCCTTATATTTTTCACAGCATGATACAGGTTGTGATCTTTCAATTGTGGCACCCAAATCGCAATGGCTTCCACCAGGCACCATTGATCCTGCCATTAAAACATTCATTGATTTGATTCTTGGCAATTTGTCCGTATTGGAACAACAGTCATCCTCCCCAAGATACAATTTATCTAAAGATGAAAATATGGCATTAAAATCTCTACGTGATGAGAAATCTATCATCATCAAACAGGTAGATAAGGGAGGTGCCATTGTCCTCATGAACAAAGAAAATTACATACAAAAAGTTGTGTCACATCTCAGTGATCCCTCCAGTTATGTTCCATTACAGCAAGACCCAACTTCCACATTGCAAGATACAATATTTATGATTTTGGATGAGGCAGTTATCCAAGGTTTTCTCACACAATGTGAACGGAGATTTTTAATGAATGATACTCCCACAATACCTACCATTTTACATGGTACCTAAGGTTCATAAAAACATTATTGATCCTCCAGGGCGGCCGATTGTCAGTATTGTAGGTTCCATTTTAGAACCATTGTCCAAATTTGTGGATGTTTTTTTGCAACCTTTTATTCCCCAAACAGCATCTTTTTTGAAAGATACTAAACATATGTTACAAATTCTACAATCTATTCATCATGTAAAGAATTCTATTTTGGTCACCCTAGACATCCAAGCTCTCTACACCAACATACCACAAACAGCAGCCTTACAAGTAGTGCTAGACACGTTGGAACAAAAACCCAGACCACATCGTATACCTTCAGAATTTATTCTCAAGTTAGCTCAATTGGCCCTTACTGAAAATTATTTCATTTTTCAAGACACTTTTTATAAACAGATACAAGGTACTGCAATGGGGGCCACCATGGCCCCCAGTATTGCAGATTTATATGTTGCAACATTTGAAACAAAGTTTTTGTATGGAGCACCAGAATTTGGTAATGCTGCACATTGGCATCGTTACATCGATGACGTCTTTTTTCTTTGGAATTCTGATGTGTCTTCCCTCATGGTTTTTTTACAATGGTTAAATTCACTAGATACCCACTTACAATTTACTATACATTACGATTTCCAAAAAATTGAATTTCTTGACATCTTAATTATAAAAGAAGATCAACACCTTGTATCTAATCTTTTTGTGAAACCTTGTGCCAAGAACATTTATTTACATTTTTCCAGTTTCCACTCTTTTCATCTGCGTAAGAATCTACCTATTAGTCAGTTTCTCCAACCTCGTTGTCTATGTTCTCATAAAACGGATTTTGTTACACAGTCTCAAATCATGATACAGAAATTTTTGCAACGGGGATATCCACTTAAATATGTTCAACAAGCTTATAAACGGGCTTATAATGCTGAATGCGAGTGGTTGCTCCTGGACAACAAAGAGTCCGAAGACACTCCCTTAACATGTGTATTGCCTTTTTCCATTTTTTCATTTCAGATTGCTCATTTAATTTTTCATCATTGGCCTATTTTAAAAATGCACTCTATTTTTCATAATCTTCCCATAATCACTTATAATCGGGGAAAAAATGTGAAGGACCTATTGATTCATTCTTATTTGTTTTCTTCAAACTCTGGAAATGTTAACACATGTCATTGGACTTGTGACAGATGTTCGTTTTGAGCCAAGTCATCACCGGCCCAGATTGGACAGATCTTCACGGTAACATTCATGTTTCTCATCATTATACTGACTGTACCTCAAGTAATGTTATCTACGTGCTACAATGCCCATGCCCACTCCTTTACGTGGGAAGAACTAAACGTCCCATAAAGACCAGACTAACTGAACACCGCAGCTGTGTGACGACTTCCAAACTTCAAGCTCCAATTGTTTCACACTGTGTACAATACCATCATTCATTTCAGGAAATTAAATGGCGTGTTGTCAAATCAGTGTACAGAAACCCTAGAGGTGGCAACACTAAAGCAGTGCTGAATTATAGAGAGCAGTACTGGATTTACAAATTAAATTCAGTTCATCCCAATGGGCTAAACCTTGCAGTAGAATGGTATACTCTCACCTGATACTGGCCACGTCATTAATGCATTGACGTCATCCGTGCATATATATCACGTTAGTATTTCCGGCGCTGTCACAGGAAATAAATGCGGAAACGCCATGTTATGAATTCTTCAAACACTAAGGACTACAAATACAGTAAGTATTGTTTACTACATATATGCTTGCCCACCATAAATAATTTTGAGACAGCTGTAATTCCTCATAATTTCTCTGAGATAACATTGTTTTTATCGCTTAGACGCTGATTTTTGAGCCCTTGACAAGGAACGGCAGCATTCGAAACATGGACCCATGTTGGGCGTGTTGATAACTCACGGCTTCCAAGCCTAATACCATCAGCGATGTTTATAAGATAAGTCACAAAAATAGCATATAATAGAGACATTGCACATTGCAAATGAAAAAATCCTAAAAAATTTCTCCATGATTTTGGATTTGACCGATGATTAAAAATAAGGCCAATCATCTAGCAATTCGGTTTGTACGATGAAGCCTATTATGACTGGTCAACATTAATAACAAGCGTCTATCTTATGTACTGGTAGTACTTTTGGCATTCTTTTCATGATATTTGCACTCTGCCACAGTATCTCGATTGACTATTATTGGGATTCACGTGATTGTTATGGGAGTCTCTGTTTAGTGGACCCTTGGGCCGACCTGCTGGAGACTGGGAAAGGTGGTCAATGTCTCTAATGAATAGCAGGCCAGGAGGCAGATGTTCAGGCAGGACGTAGATGCTCTTCACCCTGGAAGCTGGTACTCCCCCGGGAGGAGCCCGTAGGAGCCCAACCGCTGGGACTTAGGTGGCTTCACCCTGGAAGCCGAAGCCCCCCCGGAAGGAGCCCATAGGGGCCCAGCCACTGGGACTTAGGCAGGTTGTGGATCAGGACAGGTAACTGGAACCAGTCTAGGACAGTAGCAATACTGTAACTGGGCTCAGGTTCTGGAACCAGGCAGGAACTGTAGTAAGACTCGGGTACTGGAACCAGGCAGAATCTGTAGCAGGATTCGGGTACTGAACCAGGCAGGAACTGTAGCAGGATTCGGGTACTGGAACCAGGCAGGAACTGTAGCAGGCAAGCAGGAACCAGGCAGGTACTGTAGCAGGCAGGCGGGAACCAAGCAGGTACTGTAGCAGGCAGGCAGGAACCAGGCAGGTACTGTAGCAGGAACGGAGCGACGAAGCAAGGTGAGTCACTCCGGGGCACAGCACAACAGGAAACCGGGAGGCTAATCTATTGCAAGGCCAAGACTGGATGGCTGCGGCCGGCTTATGAAGGCCATGGCGTCTGACGTCAGGAGTTGGGCGGAGTCACCACTGACGGGAAACGGCCTAGAAAAGCGCCCAAGTGGAGTGCGCGCACGCCTAGGAGCCAGGCGTCCAAGGGAGACCTCGCAGCGGCACAGCCCCAGCGGGGACGCCACCAAACAGGCTGCAACCCAGGCCTCTGGAAGCGGGAGCCTGGAGGTAAGGGCCTGGCCGCTGTGCTCGCAGCCAGAACTGCAACAGTGATTGAGTATAGAAAGATACCCATGCCAGAAATGATATTCAAAGGTGATGATTCTGCACAATTGAAAGAAATCTCGGTGAACCTGGAAGATGTACTAGGGCAAAGTGACAAAACTAAAGAGTAGCAAATCACATGGACCAGATGGTATACACCCCAGAGTGCTGAAAGAACTGAATAATGAAATTGCAGACCTTCTATTGGAAATTTGTAAACTATCATTAAAATCAGCTATGGTACTTGAAGTTTGGAGGGTGGCAAATGTAATGCCAATTTTTAAAAAGGGATCAAGGGATGATTCAGAAAACTACAGACAAGTGAGTCTGATGTCCATTCAAGGTAAAATAGTAGAAACTATCATAAAGAACAAAATTGCTGAACAGATAGATAGGCATAATTTAATGGGACAAAGCCAACACGGATTTAACCAAGGGAAGTCTTGCCTCAAAAATCTGCTACATTTTTTTGAAGGTGTAAATAAACGTGGATAAAGGTGAGTTAGTTGATATAGTTGTATCTGGATTTCCATAAAACATTTGACAAAGTCCCTCATGAGAAACGTCTTGAAATTAAAATGTCATGGGATAGGGGCAGTGTTCTATTGTGGATTACTAACTGGTTAAAAGATAGAAAACAGAGCACAGGGCTAAATGGTAAATTTTCCCAATGGAGAAAGGTGAATAGTGGAGTGACCCAGCAATCTGTTCCGGGACCACTGCTTTTTAATATATTTATAAATGACCTGGAAATGGGAACAACAAGTGAGGTGATCAAATTTGTCGATGACAAAATTATTCAAAGATGTTAAATCACAAAAGGATTGTGAGAAATTGCAAGAGGACCTTGCAAATCTGGGAGACTGGGCATGCAAATGGCAGATGACATTTAATGTGGACAAGTACAAAGCGATGCACTTAGGGAAGAGTAACCCAAATTATAGCTACACAATGCCAAGTTCCACATTGGGAGTGGCTATTCAGAAAAATGATCTAGGTGTCATCGTTGATTACAGGGATTACGATGTTCAGATCATAATCCCTGTAAAAGAATCCATTACAAAAACATTAGAATTCTGGGACAGCTGCCTAATTTAGATCAAACACCTCCTCAACAGTCTAAACTTAATTCTCAATGCTTCAAAAACGGAATTTCTCATTATAGCCCCGGAAAACAATAACATCTCCTCAAACCCACCAGCCAACCTGCAAACCTCTCACGTAAGAGACCTAGGAGTTATCATCGACAACCATCTCAACCTAAAACCATTCATCAACCAAACGACCAAGGATTGCTTTCACAAGTTACATATCCTTAAAAGAATTAGGCCACTCTTCCACTCCCAGGACTTCAGAACAATTCTACAAGCAATAGTCTTTTCCAAGTTAGATTATTGTAATTCTATTCTACTAGGTCTCCCTGCTTCCCATACCAAACCTCTACAGATGGTGCAGAATACAGCCGCCAGAATTCTAACTCCAAGAGATTTGACCACATCACCCCAATCCTGAAAGCCCTTCATTGGCTACCTATTCACTACAGAATTATGTACAAGTCCATCACCACCATTTACAAAGTCATCCATCAACACGCCCCGCTAAACTTACAAATTCCTTTCAAAAAACACACCTCCATCAGACCCATTAGGGAGTGTTATAAAGAATCGCTTCATGTTCCACACTCAAAAACATTTCAACACAAATCCCTCAAAGACAGAGTGCTCTCAACAGCAGGACCACTTTTATGGAACTCCATCCCATCCGACCTGCGACAGGAACCGTGCCTACCGACTTTCAGGAAAAGGCTGAAAACCTGGCTTTTTAAAAAAGCCAATCCAGACACAGACTGATCCCTGCTACCGTCATCACAAACACATTGTTATCAATGGGTTTAAACACCAACACTGTCATCAATCTCATTCACGACTTCATTTCTTCCACATTGGAATTAATTTTGCATCTCTGTAAATAATCTTTGTAAATAATTTGCTGTCAATTAATCTCTTTTCTTCTTCTTCCTCTGCTCCCAGTTGTGTACTTCCCTGTTTTATTGTAACTGCAATTCCTGCACCAGTTATAGTTGCTCGAGTTCTCTGTATATTGCACACCCTGTTAAATGTAAACCAGTTTGATGTGACCCCTGTCTTGAAAGCCGGTATAGAAAAATAGTAAATAAATAAATAAATAAATATTCTGCCAGGCATGCAGTGGCAGCCAAGAAAACAAATACAATGCAAAGGATTAAAGGAAAGGAATGGAGAACAAAACAGAGAATATCATAATGCCTCTGTATCGCTCCAATTGTGACCTCATCTTGAGTGTTGTTTGCAGTTCTGGTCATCACATCTCAAAAAAGATATAGCAGAATTAGAAAAGGTACAGAGAAGGGCAACCAAAATATTAAAGGGGATGGAATTATTCCCCTAGGAGGAAGGGCTAAAGAAGTTAGGACTCTTCAATTTGAAGAAGACTGCTGAGGGAAGATATGATAGAGGTGTAGCGAGTGCAGACGCTCAAGAGCATGAGTCCCTATGCTGCAGCGCGATCTGCACAACCTAAGGGTTGGCCGAGGTCCATGCTGCTGGTGGGTGAACGCATCCGAGTATGGACTGACTGGAACTGGAATACTCTTGTCTTGGAACATGGCTTGAACTCGGAACACTTGAAGGCCTTGTTGAACCTGGACGCACAGGAAGTGAGACTCAGCAATGCAATGCTGGTCTTTGGGGTAGTCCTCCAGGCACTCCGAAAACCCTTTCAGACTTGCCACTTGGGAATGGCTTGAATATCAGGACAGACAAGGGTGAGGACTGAAGATGACCATTGAGACAAGTTTGTCTGCAACCAGCCTTCGGCTTGTGTAGAGTGTGCAATGGTGCTAGACTTCCTCAGAGTCTTTGTCTCGCCCATTTCTTCAATGCCTTCGTCTCACCCAATTTTCAGTGCCTTCATCTCACCCATGTTTTCAGAGCCTTCGTCTTGTCTGGTTCTGAAGACTTGGACAAGACAAAGGCTCTGAAGATATGGGCGAGATGAAGGCACTGAAGACTTGGATGAAACAAAGGCACTCGAGATATGGGCAAGACGAAGACTCTGAAGACATGGGCGAGACAAAAACTCTGAGGAGGTCCGGCACCATTGCGCATCCTACACAACCCTATATCTGGACTCAGGAACAAGGAGGAAGCTGGAACAAGACTCCGAAGACCGGAACTGGACTCAAGAACTCAGATTCAGGGCAGCTGTTTGAGGATCGGAGACTTTACCTGGTGCCAGAGACTACAGCTGATTCTCCTTCTTCCTGGTTCCCTCGACGTCATTGGGAGGGGCCTGCGCCCATATAATCGGCGCTACTGTGGTGCGCCTTAGCCGCCGGCGCGCGGCTTGGTCCGGCTTAGTCCGAACTAGGACGGAGTAGCGGCGGAGGAGTCTCTGAAATTCAGCGGCTGCCAAGTGAGATTCCAAGATAGCAGTTGAATTTTGTGTAAGAAAGTATCCCAAATAATTTTCCTCTAAATGCCTCACACAAAGAGGAAGGGAAGAGTCAGAGGAGAACCCCCGACTCCAATTACTCCTGTCCCTGCTCAGCTTTCCATTGGGAACTTTTTTACACGAAGTGGTACAACAACTCCAGGTGTGCTTCCAGGCGTGGGCGTGAGTGCAGAGCAAGCACACACGCCGCTGGATTTAAACATCTCTTTAAGCCCCGGAGAACCAGAGGCTCCGATGCCACCGAGTCTCGCCCAGTCTCCAATTTTGGGCGACAGAAACCGACCTGAGCTGTCAGAGAAAGTCGTCCCTATCGGAGGAAATCTGGAGAAAGAAGGGGCCAGACCTAAAATTAGGGGGAATTCTGATGGAAAAAATGAATTCCCCCTAACATCTACACCTTCGGGGCATAAGGGGAGAACAGAGGCCTCAGATGTGAGGAATGAACCCTGCTCTTCAGGAACAGTGAGTTTATTTAATAACTCAAATGTGTCTCAGCCACAGCCTATAACTCTTGAAAATGTCTGGTCCACTTTAACCGATTTAAAATCTGTTATTTTGTCTTTAAATAATATTGTAATAGATATACAAAATCGGATAATGAAAGTGGAACCTGAAATATCTCAACATGAAGAAAAAATTGTAAGACTTGAAAATCGGTTTGAGCAAATTGAAAAGGCTCAATCAGGTCTGATTCAGGGCGAACTAGAAAACAATAGGAAAATCGAAATGATAGAAAATTCAATGAGATATAACAACTTAAGAATTCTTAATTTTCCCAATGTTAGACTCACATCACCATATGAGCAATATAAAAAATTTATGATGGAGAATTTAATGTTAGATGTAGGTGAATTACCATCTATTGAGAAAATTGTCTTTATATCATTGGGAAAAAGAAAGAATGAAGCTATTCAGCAAAATATACAACTGCAAAATGAAATAAATAATATCACAGCTTTTTTAGAACAATCTATGACTGAGCAAGTTGAATGTGGAGGAACATTATGTGTAAAATTTGTGAATGGAGTAGAGAGGGATAAGATACTTAAGTTGTCCTTGAAGAATAAAGACAAATTGTTCTTAGGTCAGAAGGTCTGGACCTTCCCAGATATTACTAGAAATACTCATATTCGCAGGAGAAGTTTTCTTCAAATGAATCAGGAATTGAAAACCCTGGGAGCTCAATGTACAATATACTATCCAAGTAAATGTGTTGTAAAATATCAACAAGAGAGGTTTGTGTTTTTAGATCCTATTGAGTTAAGGACATTTCTTGATGCCAGATTACCTGCACTGATTCCGTCTCGGTAATGAAGAAAAAGTACCACATTTTTCTTCTTGATGTTATAATTAGCATACAATTGGAGCAATGTTAGGCAATCTTGGATCTTTATTTGCTTTATAACAGGGATTGTTTCCTTATTATTGAGAAATTAGGTTAACTAAATACTTTATATTATAATTTCTTAAGATGTATTAGCGTAAACCAATATTTCTCAAATGTACATTATTTTGCCTGTACCTAGTCAATATGGCAAGCGGATATTGCTGTCTGTATGTTAAAAATTTTTTGGCATAAATAAAAAAAAAAAAGAACTCAGATTCAGGAACTCGGACTCAGAATCAGGCTCAGACTTTACAAACAAAGGAAGACTTCCAAAGACTTAAACCAGCAATGAAGACTCTTAACAGGAAGCAGACCAGGAACAGGACTCAGAAGATTCAGGAACCAGGAAAACGATCAGACCAAGAACGAAGATATGGATTCAGGAATGCTGAAGACAGGAACCAACAAGAGACCAGGAACATCCAACGAGGAACAACGAAGACCTTGAAGGTGCTAGCAAACTATTGCGAAGGCGATGAGGAACTGACAGAAGAGCTCTTTTATAGGGATGGCTGGAAGACATCATCAGGAAGGGCTGCGGGGCTTTTCCGCTGCAGTCCCTTTAAATGGTAGGCAGAGGCACGCATGTCTAGAGGATGCTGGCAGCAGAGAGAAGTCAGTGGCCCAGGTTGCAAAGGCAGTGTTGGCAGTGCTCCTCGCCGCATAAAGAAGTATCAAGCGGGGTCCCGGGACTCTCTCAGCCACATGAAAGTAGCGGCATCGCTCGGCAGTGACACAAGGCCACAAGGAGGGCATCGGGGTGGTTCTCTGCCACACCGTAGGGGCAGCAATGGCCAGGAGGTGGTGCGACGTGCAGCCACAAGGCAGAGGTGGTGTGGTAAGTGAGGCCACTTCCTGTGAGTGGAATCGCCACAAGAGGTCTATAAAATAATGAGCAGAATGGAACAAGTAAAGGTTAATCAGTTGTTTACTCTTTCAAAGAGTACAAAGACTAGGGGACACACGATGACGTCATTGGGTAATACATTTAAAACTGATAAGAGAATTTATTTTTTTTTACACAATGCATAATTAAGCTTTGGAATTCATTGCCAGAGGATGTGGTGAACGCTAACAGTGTAGCTGCATTTAAACATGGTTGGATAAGTTCCTGGAGGAAAAGTCTATTAACCATTATTAAGGTAGAGTTATTCTTAGGATAAGCAGTTTGGAATCTACCTACTCCATGGGTGCCAGATACTTGTGACCTGGACTGGACACTGTTGGAAACAGGATGCTGGGCTTGATGGACCCTCGGTCTGACCCAGTATGGCAAGCTTTATGTTATGTTCTAATATCATGAATATCACAGGATATCAATGCAATATGCAATTATTGTATAATAAACCATGTTTTATGCATGAGAAATGCAATTTTTCACACATTAATCACTTATCACAACTTATTAAAAGTATCTATAAGTTATCTAGATATGTTTAAGCGAATAATTTACCTGGTCTTCCCATAGTTTAATATTGACCTCAAGTTGTCTATATTTTAGGATCTCTAGTGGTAATGCACCTTATCCTGTTGACATCTATTAGAAGACTTGCTGACAAAGCAGGATTGATCTTAGTCACCCAGAAATACCTTTTACCTTACCAAATTCACCTCAATAATAAACTGACTGACAACAGAGCAGAACTGCTCTCAGGCACTAGGAATTATCCTGCACCTTACCTGATCATCACCTTAAAGGACAATTTTGGGATACACAAGAACTGCTCCCATTTCCCTACTAATTCCTTTACTTCATTCTGCCGCCCAAATGTTATCTTTTTACACCTTGTTCACCTCCACCTGTTCTGCCTCACTTCACTATCACCCTAACACAGGATTTTACTGCTTTAAATCTAAACTCCCTTTGAACTCTTTTTTTGGAAAGGCATGCAATAAATAAACAATAATGATGTGCATTAACTCACAGAAAGGTGTTTTACACCTTACAGAAAACATGACTTTCGACTGTAAAAAAAAAGACTTTACCTGCAGTTAAATAATCAACATCATTATAATTACCAGATTTTCAGGACATCCCTAATGAATACACATGAGAGAGATATTCAGGCACAATGCTAATTTTTTCATGCATATTCATTGGGGTTCTGCTAGAAACCCAACCAGTAAGGGATGCTCGAAGGACTGGCGTTGAGGTGGAGGGAGGAGATAGTGCTGTGCAGTCCTTCAGCGGAAAGCTCCAAACAAGCATCCAGCTTATGCAGCATCAAGCAATGGACTTACTTTCAGCTCTCGAGGGTCACACATGGGGCAGATTCTCAGAATAGCCCTAATGAATATGCATGAATAGATTTGCATGCATACTGCATCCACTGTATGCTAATATGGTGGGACAAAAGAGAAGGAGGATCTGCGAATAAGACTAAAAGAGGAGCCAGCAAAGCTAAGAAACAGGCCGGTTAATCTACTGAGCAGTGTTCTGCACACATATTCCTCAGGCTCAGGTTACACGTGCCTGGCTGTCAGCACAGGGACTCCGTGGGGCTGCACCTTCCCTGGAACTGCTTCTGGGCTCCTGGGTGGGCATGTCCTGCTTTTCTGTCTCTCAGAGGCTGAAAGTCAGGGCTTTCCAAACCTGTTCTGGGTTTTCAGCAGATCCACGATGAACATATATATATATAGAGAGAGAGAGAGAGAGAGAGATTCATTAGTATATAGGGGTGAGCTGGTATATGAAAATGTATCTCATACTTAGCCAGTGTGGATATCCTGAAAACCTGACTGGCTATGGGATCAATAGGGTTGTTTTGGGAACTCCTGTTGTAAGCACTTAACTCAATTACAGTCCTGGCCCCAACCAGATGGCCAGAAGCCACCACCCAGCATCAAACCCAGGAGCCCTTTCCTCCCCACCCCCCCCAAATCACCTGAGATTGCCCACTGGAGTGATTGCTCTTAGAATAAGAAGCATCCAGAGGTTGAACACTGTAGAGTAGAGATCTGTTAATGATACACTCCACATAGCCTTGTTTTCTGAGCTCGAAGAAGGGCAGAGGCATAAAACCATTAGAGACGGCACACAAACCTGCTTCTTCTATTCACTTTCTGCTGAATTAGTTTTATGGGACTTTTATAACCACTCCTCCTTGTCCACCCTAGACAATCCAGCCAGTGTATTTTATGACCACTTGAAAGCAAAATTATACTATTGTGGTTACTAATGGGAATGAAATGTAAAACATAGAATGAGTAGTTTACCAGCTCTCTGGCCATGTGTCTGTGCTGGGATCAGACCATAACCTCACTTCAGATGCACCTGATAAATGTTCCTGTAATGTGTTGGAAATGGAAAGAAGTCAATATGATGAGAAGCTTGCCTTTTCTCCCTGCTCAGTGACCTCTGCACATTGGGTGCCACAGGTGGGAGATGCTGTTTTGCTAGCACCATCTCCAGGGAATTTTGCTAAGAGCCTCTTGTGGAGTCCACAGATCAGAGTTGATTGATAGCATCAGGTTAAACATTAATACCTAGCTGGATTTAAATTTGTAGGTGAAATGCAGGCATGGGGTGGAATTTGAGAAGCTCCTCCTTGGGTTGCTCAGTTTCGAGGAGCACCTGCATCCAGGCCATAAGGAACAGATGAGTCTCACCTGGCTTCCAAACTCCTACTGCAAAGCCTTCTGGGAGGTTTTTTTTTTCCAAGATGTGAAGCATCTTGCAATGGCGTTGTAAAAACCAGGACCGGCTCACTAACGGGCAGCCGGATCTTCATTATAAGCTGTATTGCTCGGCCCAGGCCTGGAGCCTCACCCGACAGCTCTGATTTTCAAGAAAGCAGCTAGGATGAAGTCCCTAATGGCTGCCCCTCAGGGGCCACAGGCGCGTAACACAACTGCCACCCCTGCTCTCCTCGCCATAAGTTTATTGGAAAAAGCAGTCCCAACTTCCAGCCATTTTGATCCCTGCAGTGACGGGCAACGCTAGGTGGGACAAAGTCCCAAGGAACCGGGCGGGGTTTAGGGGGGGGGGGTGGTCGGGCAGTTAGCATGCTAGGTCCAGCTGGTCACAGTAGATAAGGGGTGGAAAAGACATAAAAGGTCCAGAACAGAGGGTGGGTGAATAAATAGCAGCAGCAGCAGCAGCAGCAGCAGAGAGGCAGAAAGCTGAGAGATGAGTTTACCCCTTCCTCTCCCCCTCCCCCCGCACCCACAATTCCCATTCACCAGGCAAGAAGCATTCAGTCAGGGTGTGGCTGCCCCATTGCCTGAACATCTTGCACAGGGCGTCTCAAAGAGGGGCAAAGATGTGGATACCAATAATGAATAATGCTGAGAGCTGTATTGATATAGGTGTTGGGGTTTCCGGGTTAAAGTTGAGGCCTATATGTTCCCCTGTATTGGTTCTGTTTCAGGATAAGAGTTCATTTGTTAGGTTAGACTGGAACTAATACATTTTGGATTGGAAACAACAGATGTCCCAGTGTTTAATGGGGGCTGGCATGCCTGTATAGTGTAGGAAGAGCTTGTGTATCTTGTGATGAGGTGAGGCCTTCGTTACTGGATCGCTGCTCTAAGTGGTCCTCATGCAAGTCAGGCAGGGCTGCACCTACATTTTGGGAATGAGGTTAGAGGAGGGGGGAATGTTTTAAAGGAATCTGGGCCACATCTTAGAGGATCACTTCTCAATGTTTTGGCTAATAGGCCAGGGCAGGATCTGGGCCATGAGCAGAGAGGTCAGGCCCTTCTTGGCCTTTTGGCTGAGCTGAGATTGAGAAGCAGACGGAGCACCATGCACAGAGCATTCACCCTCCCGTTAATGGACTCTTACAGGATGAATGAGTGGGAGGGCTGCACATGGGGCAGGGGGCTGTGTCCGTCGGTCTTAGATGGCTTCGACCGACATGCCTCACCTCTATTTCAGCCTTCTCCACCAGCCTCGGGAGAATGGCGTCCATAGCGTCTCCTTGCCGCACCCTCCAGCTTCCCCGGAGCGGCTTTGGTGCGGCGTCCCGCCATGTTGACCCGAGGTCTCCTAGGGCACGCGCGCACACACGCCTCACGTCTTGTAGCAGTGTTGGTGCGAACCTCGGGGGCGTCCCCCTCGAGTGACGTCACTGCTTCCGACTACAAAAGGTTGCCCATTTGCTGACTCTCGCCGAGTTAGCAACGGATTGGATTTGTTCCGGTCTGAAGCTGCTCTGCCGCTTCTGCTGCTGCTGGAAGCTATCTACACCCTCCGGGGTTCTTCTAACTTGGGTACCCTGTCCTCGGGGGCCCTTTTGCTTATTTCCAGGTGCCTATCCTGAATCCAGGTACTCGCTCCTCGAGGGCCTGTGTGTCTATCCTGGTGCCTGCTACCAATACTTCTACCTGCTGGAACACTACTTATCAGCTACAGAGAGTGAGTACTACATCTCTCAGTCTGTTCATCTACAGCTCCTCGCTGCTCATCTGCATCGAGCCCTACACCACCATTGTGGAACGGGACTCCTCTGCCGAGGATCACAGACTGTTGCTACCTATCCTTTCTCTATACTGCTTATTGGGAACTCTGTCTACACAGCTACCAGGGAGTGTGTAATAACATCTGCCAGTCTGTCTCTCCTACAGCACCTCACTGGATATCTGCATCGAGGCCTTATACCACCATTGTGGGACGGGCCTTCTCCGCCGAGGATCACAGACTGTTGCTATCTAATCCACTCTCTACTGCCACCTCTGGTGAAACATACAAGCTGCATAATAAAATATATTCTCTGTGTTTGTGCATCTGAGTCTAGCCTGGTGCTACAGTTCCCTACGGGGCTCCTCCCCGTGGGAGACACTATCACTGTTGCCCCCAAGAATCCACCAAACAGCTCGATATCATAACAGGGGCCTGTCAGCTTCTCTGGAGCTGAATATGCTGCACACGTTCACATTTCCCCCAGTGCAGCATTCTGGTGGCTGCATTGGTCCAGAGATAGCTTTTATGGGACCAGCAAAATCAGATGAGCCTTCCAAAGCAACACAGATTCTCTCCCCTGATGACATCTGGAGAGAGGACCACTTAGAGCACCGTTTCCTGATCCAGTAACGAAGGCCTCACCTCATCAGGATAATAATGCACTAAGGTACGCAAGCTCTTCCTACACTGTCCAAAGGTATCACCAGCTCCAGCTTTCCAATATGCAAAGAGCCAAAGCATGAGAAGGAAGACCGTTTCTGGAGCTGGTTTTCATTTTGCAGATAACAATCAGAAAACATTTGTGACTTTGAAGGCTGGCCCCTACATATTTTCTTAAGGTTCATGGAAATCGATACATACAATGAGGCTTTCAGGCTCCACATCTTGCGTTAGGGGAGTTTGGATCTTCCATGCTGGCAGAGGCCCCCCCCCTCGAGTCTGTGAAGCCGCAGTGACTGAAAGGAAGCGAGAAATGATCATTTGTTGCAAACATGCAAGCTTTCAGCTCTTCAGTCCTTGACACAGGCTGCAGGAAAGGATTAGCTGCCGCCGGCTGCAGAATGGGGGCCACTGGACCGTTCTTGAGAGATGTGCGGTGTGGGCTTGGGAGACGGGGGCGCGTGCTACAGACCACACTGACACAGAAAATATCTTTACTGGCTGGTGACATGCCTAGCCTTCACATATAGTTGTATCTGAAGGTGAATCAGATAATGTTGTATGAAGGTCAGCATAGGAAGATACAACATGATTGCAACAAATAATTCTCTTTGGAAATGCTGAGCTGAGAGAGTACAGTAATTGTTTTTCTGTTCAAGTGATCGGGGTATGTGACTAGGTTAACACAGAAAGGGGAGTAGCAGACTGATGCCCAGGTCTAATTCTATGTTAATACCTCAGTATATAGACAAAGTTCCAAGAAACTTTTAACAGTAACCAAGTCCTTCAGTATTTTTTCTGCAGATTTCAACATTTTCAGCCCTTGAGAGAGCTTCAAATGCATCTGAATCTGCTGGATAAGTAACATAATTGCAGCTCTTCTGCACAGCTCTGCTAGCATTAGGACAGCCTGAGTCCATTCTGACCCTTTCTATTAGTAGCAGATCCAGTACTGGCAAGCATAAAAAAAACTGGATACATCCAAAACCTGCAGGATGATGAGAAGGCAGGAGAGCAGATGGCTCTGGCTTCCCGTGAACATTTTTGTCTGCAACACCCAGAACTTTCTGGGACCAAGTTTAAAAATTCCCCCACAGACGTGGACACAATTACCCCAGGGTACCCAGACCTGTACAGAGTGAAAATGTTAAACCAGAGGAGGAAACCAATTCAGTAAGGGAATAGTAATGGAATAGACTTTGGGGTAGATTTTAAAAAGCATTTACTCGAGCAAAACTGGTTTTGCTCGAGTAAATACACTTTACTCAAGTAAGTGGGCTTTTCAAAATTGCTACAATATATGCCATTGAATTGTCCATAGGATTTACTCAAGTGAGTGCACTTTACTCGAGTAAATAAAAATAAATGTCACATTTACATGCGTAACTCCTTTGAAAATGACCCCCTTAGTGTTTGGGTAGTTGCCAGGTTCTTATGGCCTGGATTGGCCACTGTTGGAAACAGGATGCTGGGCTTGATGGACCGATGGGTCTGACCCAGTATGGCATGTTCTTATGTTCTTAGGAGGGGGGCACAAATTCATGGTGCTGGAGCTCTGTTTTATTATCTCTCCTAAAGTCGCTGCTCACGTGATGACTGATGAAAAGCACAGAATGGAAAGATGCTTCCCTACCAGTGACGTTTATTAAAAGGGAATGAAATCGACCGACTGCGTCCCCTCTCAGGAGGTGACTTCCCCCCCCCCCCCCCCCCCCCCCCCCCACACACACACTCTGGGACATTATAGAGAGGGCCTTTACTGCAGAAATAGAACAGTACGCGGTTCAGGATGCTTTCTGACTCTCCTGCGACTCCGCAGCATGCTTTGCAGAATGGGGTCTCTGTGCCATGGCTGCAGTACTTGGGTAGCGTGGTAGCCGCAGCACCATATCCTGTATGAACACAAGCAAAGGTCCTGGCTTCCTGTACAACAGGCCAGCGGGTCACAGAACACTGCAAGGCAGCAGAGGGTCACACAACACCGATTAGCTCAGCAGTAGATTTCATTACATTGCTAAGCGCGTCTTGCAGAAATGTACACTCCCAGCTTAACACAGAGTTATGTGCATTTAGAAATGTGCAAAGCTGAGGGCAGAGAAAGACCATATGTTCTATTCAGTCTGCCCATGTAAGCAACTACTCAGCTTTACAAACCCTACCACTAGGGCCAGCTTTTGGCAGAGGCAACATGGGCAGGTGTCCAGGGCACCAAATCAAGCAGCCACCCAAGAACTGGGACTGCTCTGCTGCTCTTTCAGTTCTGGGGGTTCAATTCCCCCTCCCCCCCCTCCCCATATTCTGCCTAATTGCATCATTATCTTAAATCCGACCCTGTCTACCACACTGTCAGAGATCCACTGTGTTTATCCCAAGCTTTCTTGAATTCAGATACTGCCCTTGTCTCCACCACTTCCACTGGGAGGCCGTTCCATGCATCCACCTCCCCCCCCCCTCTGTAAAGAAATATTTGCTAAGATTACTCCTGAGTCTACCCCCTTTCACCCTTATCCCATGATCCCTCGTTCTAGAGCCTCCTTTCCTTTGAAAGAGGCTCACCTCCTGTGCATGGAAACCTCAGATATTTGAATGTCTCTATCATAGCTCCCCTTTCCTCCAGGGTGTACATGTTTAGATCTTTAAGTCTATCCCCATGTTTTAGAACAAAGACCACTGACCATTTTAGTAGCCACCGTCTGACCAACTCAATCCTGTTTGAAGGTGCGGTCTTCAAAACTGTACACAGTGGGGTAGATATTCAAACACCGCTTAGCCGGATAAATTGGATTTATCCAGCTAAGTGGCTCCTGCTGAATATCCAGCTATACTACTGATGAGGGACTTATCTGTTAAATAGTTAACTGTATAGTCAGTGAGCAGGCAGCAGATGTAACTGGGCAGTGCTACCTATCCGGTTAACTTAGCCGGATACATAGCGATATTGAACCTTATCTAGTTAAATTAACCTGAAAAGTTAGATGTGGCCCACAGCAGCCGGATAGGCTTATCCAACTAACTTTAACATGCATGCAGGTATATTCAGCGGTACTGCCGTGCCACTAAATAGCCCATGTAAGTTAGACAAATAAATCTGATGTGGCTAACTTACATAGCTGGATAGATTTTAATATTGGCCCTCCAATTCCAAGTGAGATCTCACCAGGGACCTATACAGGGGCAATATCACCTCCCTTTATCTGCTGACCATTCCTCTCCCTATGCAGCCAAGCATCTGTCTGGCTTTTACCGTCGCTTTATCCACCTATTTGGCCACCTTGACATCACCTGATAAGATCAGCTCCAGATTCCGCACTTCCTTTGTGCTGAGAAGAATTTGACTTCCACCACTCTACCTTGCCCTTGAGTTTCTGCATCACTCTTTATCCTTTAGCATTAAATCTTAGTTGCCAGATCTTAGACCATTCCTCAAACTTTGCTAGATTCTTTCTCATATTTCCACTCCTTCCTGGTGGTTCATCCTGTCACAGATTTTGGTATCATGAGCAAAAAGACAAACCTTTCCTGACAATCCTTCTGTTACATCGCTCACAAAAGTGTTGAGAAGAACCAGTCCAAGGACTAGTCCCTGAGGCACCCCCCCAGTAACAACCCCCTCCTCGGAGTGAACTCCATTTACCACCACCCTATAATCTGACTGCTTTTCAGCACTGTTGTTGAGCTTCCAAGAAGCTCAAATAGTACCATATCTGTTGTGGGTGGGGTCTCTTGCAGAGTGGGAGGAGCTAGCATGGTGCATCAGCAGGGTATGTTCAAACAGTCCAGTCTGGGGTGTGGGCGGTAGTCCCTGGTGGCTTGGGGAAGAACGCATGTCCTTTTACTGGCTTATGTTTTATTCCCTGCTTGTCTACAAACAATCCACGTCCATTAGCAGTTTAAAACAGACAAAAATATCACAAGAAAATTAAATGCAATTAAATTCAACACTCAAAAACAAGTACTCTCTCGCATTGATTATACAAAAGATTTAAAAATCATAGCTTCATCCCAGCCAACCCAAATTCTCTCTATCCTAGTACAAACATCTACACACACAAAAGATAAGTTTAAAAGGAATTACGTGTGTAAATGTAACATACTATCGGGCAGATACAGTAAACTGCACCGGCTCTCCCAACGCACGCCCAGGCCACTCTCCTGGGCACGCGATTCACTAAACACAGGTATGCAAATTAGGGCCCATGGTAAAAAGGAGGCGCTATTGATACTAGCACGTCCCTAGCGAATCCTTATTGACAGAAGTGGCGGCTGTCAGCAGGTTTGACACCCGATGCTTAATTTTACCGGCATCGGTTGTCAAACCCGCTAACAGCCATGGGTTCGGAAAACGGACGCCAGCAAAATTGAGCATCCATTTTCCAACCCACGAGCAGATTTATTTTTGTTTTTAAAGATTTTTTTTTTTTTTTTTTTGGGTCCTCCAACTTAATATCGCTATGAGGCATTAATTTCTGAGAGTAAAATGTGCGGCTTGGCTGGACATTTTACTTTCTGTATCGCGCAGGAATAATTTATAGGCTCATCAACATGCATTTGCATGTGATGAGCGCTATTAGTTTCGGGGGGGGGGGGTTGGACGCACATTTTCCACACGCTATTACCCCTTACTGTATAAGGGGTAAAAATAGCGCATGGAAAACGCGCATCCAAATGGGGGCTAATGGTGCGCTTGGCCTGAGCGCACTTTACTGTATCAGCCCATATCATAGCAATTTTCAAAAGCTATTTACACGCATAAAGTGCATTAACACGTGAATATCCTATGGACAATTCAATGGCATATATTGTAGCAATTTTCAAAAGACCACTTACATGGGTAAAGTGCATTTGCACATGTAAAACCCAGTTGTAAGTGGGTAAATGCTTTTTAATTCAGGCCCTTAGTGTGGGTTTCAGGTTTTATGTAATAATGTTTTAAGCAGACTTTTCTGCGCTTTGGTTAATATTACCAAGAAAGTGGAGTTATAAGAGCTATTAACTTAATTAATTAACATTATGAGAGCAGGGGGTGAGGTTCCTGGTGGATTGGGAAGGACTAACATTGGGACATGAGCAGGGCGGAGTGATGAGACTTACCAGACGACCTTTCTTTTATTAAACTACGTGCCACGTTTTAGATATTTTAACTACTAAATATTCATGTTTTATTGTAACCCACGCAGTACAATATGATGCTCAATAAGGTGGAATATCAATCTTTTAATTAAGTAAATATGAGTGCAAAATATGCACAGGGAAATCTTTCTGGAAGCAGTTTGTGAGCATGAGGGGTTTCCTTTTGCTTTCACATTTTAGTTTACTTCTTTACCTTTACTAAACCTGATGCAATTCCACTGAAGCGGAACAGAGAAGCAGACGGGAGGTGAAAGAACAGGTCGCCTTCCACACTGGTGCGCACTGGACTGGGGTTGAAGGAAGCAAAGGGAAAAGCTCAGACGAATCACATTATTGGAGTTATCCAGAAACGGTTTTCACAACAGCAGCTCCTTGCCATACACACAGGAAGTTTGTGGTTAATGATTTCCGGAGTGCGTTGGAATGACAGGAACAGAGGGGCACAGTTCCAGGCCCTGACTGCTCTCAGCTACTTATTCCCCCGCTGGGAGCATCTCGTGCTCACGCCCCCCATTCCCCCTCCGAGCTCCTTTCCTGTTGTGTTTCACATGAGCAGCTGTTTGCAGAGTGTAAAACCGTAAAACATTGATCTGTGACTACCACACTGTAGAGGACTGGTCTGCAGCAAGAACCCAGGAAGCAAAAGAGAACGGTGCTAATCCAACCTCTGACTTTTGGGTATTTTGCAGGCTTTCACATTTTATTTATTTACCACACATTCCTGAGCCTGCATGGAGCGGCAGTTACTACCCTTAACAGAAACATAAGGGTAACCTGCACAGAGCGGCAGTTACTACCCTTAACAGAAATACGGAGATAACTGCACAGAGCGGCAGTTACTACCCTCAACACAAATACGGAGGTAACTGCACAGAGTGGCAGTTACTACCCTTAACAGAAATACGGAGATAACTGCACAGAGCGGCAGTTACTACCCTTAACAGAAAAACGGAGGTAACTGCACAGA
This sequence comes from Rhinatrema bivittatum, assembly GCF_901001135.1. Taxonomy (NCBI): domain Eukaryota; kingdom Metazoa; phylum Chordata; class Amphibia; order Gymnophiona; family Rhinatrematidae; genus Rhinatrema; species Rhinatrema bivittatum. The sequence goes on along the minus strand of NC_042622.1, from coordinate 168,945,512 downwards.
GTGTCAGTTACTACCCTTAACAGAAATACGGAGGGTAACTGTACAGTGTGGCAGTTACTACCCTTAACAGAAAAACGGAGGTAAGTGCACAGAGTGGCAGTTACTACCCTTAACAGAAATACGAAGGTAACTGTACAGTGTGGCAGTTACTAACTTACGGAACACATGGGGTAACCTGAACAGAGTGGCGGTTACTACCCTTAAGCAGCTTGCTGGGCAGACTGAAGGGACCATTTGGCCTTTATCTGCTGTTATATATATGTTATATATATGTATGTTTACCCAAACTGTAAAAACATTTAAAAAACAAAAACGGAGAAAGAAAATCTGCCTGCTGCAACAATGTCATAACTACCCTTACCTGGTCTCCTAGGGCTCTGTGCTTTGTCAATTAAATGACTATCTCGAGAAATTCGACTTGCTTGACCCACACAAATTTGATTTCAGGCGTGCCATGAGCACGGAACTCCTCTTACTTTCATTAACAAGATATTTTAAGGCGAGGAATCGATACTGGTCAAAAGTTTCTCCTCGTTTCCCTTGATATTTCATCCGCCTTCGACACCAGTGATTATGATACTCTCCTATTTCGACTTCAAGAATGCGGCCTATCCAGAAAAGTGTTTGGAATGGTTTCGTTCATATCTTTCTGACCGATCTCAATTCATTCAAGATTTAACAATGAATTCTCTTCTGTTTCTCATGTTTCACCTGGTGTTCCCTCAGGGGGCTGTTCTCTCTTCTGTGCTGTTCGACGTTTATCTAGCTCCAATTTGCAAAATCATTGCCAACCTGTCAGATTCTTATAAAGTGTACACTGATGACAAACAAGTTGTCCTGCGCTTGCGCTCTACTTGGAGTTAAAATATGTTTTTCTGCTAACACATAAAACACTTACATTAAACATGTCTAAGACAGAGTTTTTAGCAATATCAGTCCATACTCTACCTTCACTGAAAGTACTGTTCATATTAACAATTCAAGTTTTCAAATCAAAAGTCAGGTTAAAAGCCTCGGTGTCATGCTAGACAGTACACTTTCTTTTTGACTGCAAGTTAATCATGTCTTTAGGCAAGGTTTTTTTTTTTTTAAGACAGCGCATTCTTTCAGGTTTGAAAAAATTCTTACATGCTCCAGAACATCAGAAATTGCCATCAAGCCCAGCATCCTGTTTCCAACAGAGGCCAAACTAGGCCCCAAGAACCTGACAATTTCGCACTGTTTTACAAGCCTCCATCTTTCCAATACTTGACTACTGTAACAGCCTTTATATTGGTCTCCCACATTCAACACTCCGACCGTTGCAGCTCTTGATAAACTCAGTGGCTCTCCTTAAACTCTGGTTTGAAGCAATTTGATCATATCACTCCAGCCTTGACTGAGTTACATTGGCTCTCCATTCAAGAAAGAATTAGCTTTAAAACTGGTATGACCAGTCGTGCCCATGGGCTGAGGCCATCTTGAAATTGTATCAGCTTTCAAGACCTTTGTGCTGCTCTCAGCGGGGCTTACTCGACGTTCCATCCCCTCGAGTTGCAGGATTACACATCACTTGAAAGCGCCCCTTTTCAATTGCTAGCCCACCCTTTTGGAATACTCTCCCTACAGAGATTCATCAATGTGACTCAGTCAAGAAGTTTAGAGGGCTACTTAAGACTATTTTGTTCAAGCTTTATTTTTAATTTCACATTTTATTTTGAAATTATGATATTTTACTGTATTTAGATTTTTTATTATGCTGTATGGTACTGGCATTTTATTTTCTTTTATATTAGATTGCTTTTTGTAAATTCTGGGTATGTGTTTGTCCATCGCATAGACCAATTTTTGAGTTAGGCGATTCATAAATTTCAGCTCCCCTATGAGGAAAGGCTAAAGAGGTTAGGGCTGTTTAGTTTGGAGAAGAGACGGCTGAAGGGGGATATGATAGAGGTGTTTACAATCATGAGGGGTCTAGAACAGGTAAATGTGAATCGGTTATTTACTCTTTCAGATAATTCAAGGACTAGGGGGCATTCCATGAAGTTAGCAAGTAGCACATTTAAGACTAATTGGAGAAAATTATTTTTCACTCAACTCTTAATTAACTCTGGAATTTGATGCAAGAAGATGTGGTTAGGGCAGTTAGTGTAGCTGGGTTCAAAAAAGGTTTGGATAAGTTCTTGGAGGAGAAGTCCATTAACTGCTATTAACTGCTTGATTAATAGCAGTTAATAGACTTCTCCTCCAAGAACTTATCCAAACCTTTTTTAAACCCAGCTACACTAACTGCACTAATCACATCCTCTGGCAACAAATTCCAGAGCTTTATTGTGCGTTGAGTGAAAAATAATTTTCTCCAATTAGTCTTAAATGTGCTACTTGCTAACTTCGTGGAATGCCCCCTAGTCCTTCTATTATTCGAAAGTGTAAATAACCGATTCACATCTACCCGTTCTAGACCTCTCATGATTTTAAACACCTCTATCATATCCCCCCTCAGCCGTCTCTTCTCCAAGCTGAACAGCCCTAACCTCTTCAGCCTTTCCTCATAGGGGAGCTGTTCCATTCCCCTTTATCATTTTGGTTGCTCTTCTCTGTACCTTCTCCATTGCAACTATATCTTTTTTGAGATGCGGCGACCAGAATTGTACACAGTATTCAAGGTGTGGTCTCACCATGGAGCGATATAGAGGCATTATGACATTTTCCGTTTTATTAACCATTCCCTTCCTAATAATTCCTAACATTCTGTTTGCTTTTTTGACTGCTGCAGCACACTGAACCAATGATTTTAAAGTATTATCCACTATGATGCCTAGATCTTTTTCCTGGGTGATAGCTCCTAATATGTGTAACTCAGTCGAAAAACTGACAGAGGCTGGTGGCACTTTATAAAGCAGCCGATTTCTTTCCAAGACACAGGTGTAAATCCTCAGACATGAAGCTGTTACTGAGGCACCAGGTAGCAGAGGGAATGGGAGGGTGCGAATGCAGCCTCTCTCCGTTTCCAGTCCTGCACATCTGGAGCAGAAGGGGCTACTTTGGAAACAGAGCCAGCAAAATCTGCTGAAGCAGCATCTCCCTGTTTTTAATATGTTCTTATATGAGATAAACCCAGCCACAGATGTTCATTTATGTCCTACAAAAATCCCAAACTCAAGTTCCAAATTCTCCCCCCCTTCTCCAGTCCTATGAACAGAGAGCAAGTTATTAACTTCCAAGCAGCTTTTTTACTCTAACATCACATTACCTTTTCCACTTCCAAACAACCTGATGTGCCTGAAATGTTTTGATCTTCCAAAAATAAACATTCGTTCAAGCCCTGACCAAGCATCATTTAGCGTCTAGAAAACATTTCTCCTAAGGTGGTGAGAGGAGCTCCAACCAACTCTGCATGGCCACTCACAGTCACAGAAGGAAGTGGGGAGGCATAGAAAACCTCACGTACTTCTGACTGCAGGCTCCTGGTACCAGATCCCAGCCTTGGTTCCGACTGAGTTGGAAGCCCAGAGGAGCAGGAGGAAAGTGCTGGGCCAGAAAGAGACTCAGAGTCCTACTGTGACCCTGTTTGAAATGCTGGGCAGAGATTATGACACTGAAACACCCTTTGATCACTCCCCTAGCCTCTCTGAAAGAATAGAAGAGAATCTGATTCAAGTTCATAGGTGCTATTGACAGTGACTCTTATCATGTAAGAGCGTTGGCCACTTCTTTGGTATTAAAAGCAGGTGATTAGTACGGTGAAGCATAATGGCTGCTAGAGTTCCACTTCTACCAATTAACAGCACAAAAAGACCGACCAAGTTATCCAGCCTGCCCACACTGCAAGGATACATCCCAGCCATAGAAACCTGAGTGCCTGTAGGATATCACTCCCTATCCAGCCTGCCCAGTTATTCCCATCCACACTGCTAAGGATACATCCCAGCTGCCAGCCATAGAAACCTGAGCATCTGTAGGATATCACTCCCTATCCAGCCTGCCCAGTTATTCCCATCCACACTGCTAAGGATACTTCCCAGCTGCCAGCCATAGAAACCTGAGTGCCTGTAGGATATCACTCCCTATCCAGCCTGCCCAGTTATTCCTGCTCACACTGCTAAGGATATATCCCAGCTGCCAGCCTTAGAAACCTGAGTGCTTGTAGGATATCACTCCCTATCCAATCTGCCCAGTTATTCCCATCCACACTGCTAAGGATACATCCCAGCTGCCAGCCACAGAAACCTGAGCACCTGAGGATATCACTCCCTATCCAGCCTGCCCAGTTATTCCCATCCACACTGCTAAGGATACATCCCAGCTGCCAGCCGTAGAAACCTGAGTGCCTGTAGGATATCACTCCCCATCCAGCCTGCCCAGTTATTCCCATCCACACTGCTAAGGATACATCCCAGCTGCCAGCTGTAGAAACCTGAGTGCCTGTAGGATATCACTCCCTATCCAGCCTGCCCAGTTATTCCCATCCACACTGCTAAGGATATATCCCAGCTGCCAGCAATAGAAACCTGAGTGCTTGTAGGATATCACTCCCTATCCAGCCTGCCCAGTTATTCCCATCCACACTGCTAAGGATACATCCCAGCTGCCAGCCATAGAAACCTGAATGCCTGTAGGATATCACTCCCTATCCAGCCTGCCCAGTTATTCCCATCACACTGCTAAGGATACATCCCAGCTGCCAGCCATAGAAACCTGAATGCCTGTAGGATATCACTCCCTATCCAGTCTGCCCAGTTATTCCCATCCACACTGCTAAGGGATACATCCCGGCTGCCAGCCATAGAAACCTGAGTGCCTGTAGGATATCACTCCCTATCCAGCCTGCCCAGTTATTCCCATCCACACTGCTAAGGATACATCCCAGCTGCCAGCCATAGAAACCTGAGTTCCTGTAGGATATCACTCCCTATCCAGCCTGCCCAGTTATTCCCATCCACACTGCTAAGGATATATCCCAGCTGCCAGCCGTAGAAACCTGAGTGCTTGTAGGATATCACTCCCTATCCAGCCTGCCCAGTTATTCCCATCCACACTGCTAAGGATACATCCCAGCTGCCAGCCATAGAAACCTGAATGCCTGTAGGATATCACTCCCTATCCAGTCTGCCCAGTTATTCCCATCCACACTGCTAAGGAATACATCCCGGCTGCCAGCCATAGAAACCTGAATGCCTGTAGGATATCACTCCCTATCCAGCCTGCCCAGTTATTCCCATCCACACTGCTAAAGATACATCCCAGCTGCCAGCCATAGAAACCTGAGTGCCTGTAGGATATCACTCCCTATCCAGTCTGCCCAGTTATTCCCATCCACACTGCTAAGGATACATCCCGGCTGCCAGCCATAGAAACCTGAGTGCCTGTAGGATTTCACTCCCTATCCAGCCTGCCCAGTTATTCCCATCCACACTGCTAAGGATACATCCCAGCTGCCAGCCATAGAAACCTGAGTGCCTGTAGGATATCACTCCCTATCCAGCCTGCCCAGTTATTCCCATCCACACTGCTAAGGATATATCCCAGCTGCCAGCCGTAGAAACCTGAGTGCTTGTAGGATATCACTCCCTATCCAGCCTGCCCAGTTATTCCCATCCACACTGCTAAGGATACATCCCAGCTGCCAGCCATAGAAACCTGAATGCCTGTAGGATATCACTCCCTATCCAGTCTGCCCAGTTATTCCCATCCACACTGCTAAGGATACATCCCGGCTGCCAGCCATAGAAACCTGAGTGCCTGTAGAATCTCTTCCCTTATCCAAGTTAGGTTTTGCCTTCCTCACTAGTGCTGTCTCATCCTGGATAGATAAGCACATTATCTCCTATATTTAATCCAATGATCTAATGAGGATGATGTCTAAATATCCTGTCTTCTACGTCGCTGTGGCCTTGCTGGACTTTGCCCAGCCACCATCAATCTGCTGGCACTGACCGAGTTGGTTTCAGGAGAACTGCAGTCGTCAGGTACCAACCTGTTTACCCCATGGCAATACTTCCCTTATCCACACCTTCTTATTTATTGAAAACATTTCTTTTTTGCTTTTAGCAATTTTATGCTCCACCGTGGATTTCAGCATGTACAGACAAATATATTTGGTCAGAAAGTCACCTGTTGGTTTTTGGGGAGTTGTAGCCCACTGGTACCAACCCAGGTACCTTATGGTCTGTAGGCCTTATAGGTTTTGCTCCCTTTATTTTCTCCCGATCCCCTCTTCCCTTGCGCCTCTGCTCTTGAGGGAGTGCAGGGTGAGTTGTTGCAGTGCTGCAGTCGCCATCTCTGTTCCTACCACGCTCCTCTTCATCTCTCCCACACGTGATAGTGCCAGGTTCTCCTCTCTGCCTCTGGGTTATTGCAGGCTCCTACCACCCTCTCAGGAAAGGATTTTCTCAGGTTTCCACCCTCCAACTTCATATCCCGACGTCTTCTCCTTGATCTTCCTTTTGTATGGAAATCGTCACATCCCCTACTTTATCGAGGTCCTGTCAGATACATGAATTTTCCTCTCATCTCCCTCTTTCCTCCATCTTGCGTGTCTTCAGCCTCTCCTCACAGACCTTGTATCTTATTAGCTGCCTCTCTCTGCACCGGCTCCTCACTCTCCAGGGCCTTGTGAAGGCACAGGCCCCTGACCTGAACTCAGCACTCGAGGTGGGGATTGCACTGCCTCCTTTTTCCTGCTAGCGATATTTCTCTTATGTACCCAAGCACACTGTGAGCTTTCCGGCTCTCTTCAGGCCTGGGATGATTATTTCCAGATCTCTTTCTTGTCTGAAGGTGTAAAGCATGTATATGTGTGGCTCAGCAGTACAGTAAGGCAAAGCCCCAGTCTTTGGGACAACAAAATAGGCTGACGTAAGACTCCCATCCCTGCTCCTACAGATTCTAAGGTGGCTCTTATTGACGCCCTCTTGACCGAGAAGGAACACAGGGAGAACAGCAATACCTTGGGGGACCGGAGTCAAGAGTTCCAGGGAATAACCTCCTTGACTAATATTTAAGACCCACTGTTCTGACAAAATGCGGGTCCATTTCCTGAAAAATGCCCCTAGCAGTCCTAGCACAGCCCTGGCAGAATGGCCCTTGGCCTTTCTTGCTTCATGAGCGGAAGGACTGTTCTGGGAGGTAGTTAAGTGACTTTCTTCATTCCATTATGTATTTTACACTTCAATAGTATTTTTCACACACTTGGCCATCCTTTCAGTTTACATAACGCCTGTTGCTGGCACTGCCTCTTATCTCATTAAACATGACTGTGACTACTGAGAAGGAGACAGGGTTCAGAGAAATGTTTGCAAAGATATGAAATTTATCATAGGAAAAGTGTATCTGTCCAGAAAGTCACCCTTGGGCGGCAGCTGTGATAGTGATAGTGCGGAGTCTGTTTGTGGCTCATGCAGTGGGTTATAAACACTTCCACTCTTCCACCTTCTGTCATCATCAAGAATATGTTTCTAGTTTCACCTTCATATACAAAATGCCTTTAGGCTCCAGTGGGGAGCAACTGGTGCCCAGTCATTTCGGTGGGGAGGGTGAAGAGTCAAAGGAGATGTCCATTGGGTCAGCTCCTGATTCTCTGCTCTGTGACACCCAGCTCCTTTGGAACATGCTCAGCTACTACAATGACAAAAAGGAATACAAAGCCCTGGGTGTGTTTTTTTTCCTAATCAGATACCATCAAGTAAGTAGTGCAATCAGAAAATGACAAACATTAGTTCTGGAGCCAGTCAGGGCAAAAAAGCAGCAAAAAAACCATCCTGAGCCCCATATCTGTTGTTCCCTTATGGTATTGTGTGTGTGTGTTTGGAGGGGGGAGAGGGAATTAGAACTGGGGAGCAGACAGACCAGAACTGGGAGGCCAAATACAAATGCTTGCAGTCATGCCTGAGATTTCAGAGTCCCAGGAAGTTATGGAGCTGAAGGAGTAAGATTAGCCCATATGGTACAGCTGCCCACAGTGGCAGTCCCAGGGCACGAGAACCCCCTCTGACTATAATCCATTTGCAGCGGTAGGGATGGGATTGGATTCTTGTCCAGTTGCATTAAGAAATATATCTAATGCAAATAGTTTCTTGGTTCCACTTGGCCCATAACTGGGTCCCCAGTCTGTGCTGCTGACTGGGCTTGTCTGAATCTCACAGCACAGTGCACAAGGAGAAGCCATTTCTGAGGTCATGGGCGGTTCCAAGCAGCAAAAGGAAAGTCTTCCTGAACTTGACTTCTTCATGTGGGCACAGGTTGCATGCACTTTATCCGGTCGCCAACATCCTAATAGGTATCAATTTACATTAATTTACTTTATTACTATTGTTTAAAAAAAAAAAAAAAGGGAGGGTTTTGTTTAAAACTCACCCGCCCCTCCCCCCACCCCTTGGGGAAATCCATCATGAATGCTAATGCCACCCAATCAGGCCCATTCAATAAAAGGTGCGGGAGAGCCCGTGCTCCCGACCCTCACCTCTCCTGGGTGCGGCGATTCTGTATTTAAACGAGGCCCGACGCTTATAAGGAGGCACTAGGGGCAATAGCGCGACCCTAGCACCTCCGAATTAGTGGAAGCGGCGACTGTCAGCGGGTCAGACACCAACCTTAATTTTACTGGCGTCGGTTTTCGAACCCGCCGACCGGTGGGCAGATTTGTCTTTATTTTTGGTGCCTCCGACTTAATATCGCTGGGATATTAAGTCAGAGGGTGTACAGAAAAGCAGTAGTTTCTGCCTTTCTGTACACTTTTCAGGGTTGCTTAGAACTTAACGCCTGCCCTTGTGATTTGATTATTTACTCTTTCAGATAAAAGAAGGACTAGGGGGCACTCCATGAAGTTAGCAAGTAACACACTTAAAACAAATCAAATCAAAGAAAATTATTTTTCATGCAACGCAAAATTAAGTTCTGGAATTCATTGCCAGAGGATGTGGTTGAGGCAGTTGGCATAGCTGGGTTTAATAAAGGTTTGGTCTAGCTCCTGGCAGAGAAGTTCATGAACTGCTATTAAACAAGCTGACTTAGAAAATAGCCACTGCTTATTACCACCATAGTAATATGAGATTTTTAATGTTTGGCTACTTGCATTCTTGATTGGCCACTGTTGAAACAAGATGCTGGGCTTGATGGACCCTCGGTCTGACTCTGTATGGCAACTTGTTGTGAGTAATTGAAGCCTTTAAGTAGTCAAGGGATGTCTGCTGCATTTAAGTAGCATCAACTTCTGGACGGAATAAGCTTGCCAACTGGCTCCAGATTTTCAGGACAGGTTGATCCAATTCTGGTTTTACTCCACTGCATGCTGGGACTTAATTCAGATTTCCCTATTACATTCCCTAAGAAAAGCAAGTGCCTGCATCCAGGAGAGTAAAAGCAGGACTGGATCAACTTGTCCTGAAAATCTGGAGCCAGTTGGCAACCCTAGGCAGGAAGTAAAGAAGAGCTTGCCTCTTGGGAGCTTTTATAAGTGCACACATCCCGGCATCGCATGTAAGAGCCAGAGCCAGAAGTCACATCTGGGGGCCAGGAACAGATGCTGCAAGCGAGCACACAGTGAAGAAATGCAGCGCAGATAATTCACCAACAAGGTCTGCACAGGGTTTTTTTCCACTGACCCCACAATTATCAGAAACCATGGGACCAATGCTGGATGACAGACTTGTGCAGTCCCCTGCACATCTGCCATAATGTACTGCAAGACTGTGCGCCTGACTCCAAAGGCTGAATGACTGACCCTTTGGGGTGACGGTGGAGGTACTGGATTCAGCCTCATGGGTTCCTCTTAGCTCCAATCACCAGGCAGCAGCCAGAGAGCTTTGTGCCTGCCTGCACCCAAAGGCTGCAGGGGGATCCTCTCCGTTATCAATCTCTGGGTGTCCCCTAGGCCTACGTAATACATCTGTGTTCTCTTCTCTTCTGCCTCCTCTCACTTATTTTGGGCTCCACCACCACCACACAAGCTGTGCCCCTTACAGGATGCAAGGCACAGCCGGGGACTCAACCCTACATGTGATGACTTCAGTTCCCATGATAACAGGCACATCAGCAGTCAAGCAACTATTCTACCATTTCCTGCTTGTATATATATATTTAGATTAGAAACTGTGCTATTTGGACCCAACTGTGTTTCTATTTTTAAATGCAGCAGGGTAACAGAAAAGCAGCAGCGCATAAGTAAAGGAAGAGCTTGGAGAGTGGCCAGGCCGCTGGTTTTCCCATTGCTTTTCTCTTTGGCTCTGGTTCTTAGATCTGTTTTAGATCGTATTCTGAGCACAGGGAGCACCTTCACTGACTCGCTTCACTACAGATCCCAGCAAGCATTGCTGTCCCCCAGCCCATTAAACCGGGGCATAGGGAGGAGGAGCGCCCCTCACCAGCTGCCACGGCACAAAGGCAGAAAACCCACGGCGGTCTTTGCTGTGCTGTCAAAGCAGGCTCCCCACTCAGGGTCCTCCTTGTGAGAGGTGGGCTGCCCTCCCCTCACTCAGACTCTGATGTCAGTTTGGTGCGCTTGCCTGAGCACATGCCAGTCTGCAGCTGGCTGGATATTTTTGTACACACAACTTTACTTGCTTTTTTAAACAAGGAGTAGAGCCTGCAAAAACATGCACACAAATGTCAGCACAACAGTGCGTACAGGTTTGTGCTCCTCCATGCAACTCCTATGTTAATTAAAGCCCTGGTGATTACGCCCCAGGGCAGAGGTGAGTACCCTTAACTCGGATTCTCTTAATGTTGGAAACTTAACTCCTGATCAAAAGCGGAGTAAAGTTTCTGGAACTAATAGGCTGAAACTAGATTCTTAGTGCAAGGGTCCTATGCTAGGAATTTATGGCCAGAAAGATGCTTTGTGCAGAAATCGTGTTTTCAGCCCATAAATCATGACCAGGGCTGGTGCAAGCACATTTGGCACCCTAGGCGAACCTTTGGTCATTCACCCTCCTCCCCCAACTTGACTACCGGTGGCAGTGGCTCCGGCACGGCGCTCCCTTCTTGGATGGCATTGGCCCTGGTGCAGCACCCCTCTGAACCTCACCCTAGCAGGATTTTGCTGCCCCCAAAGTCTTGGCACTCCAGGCAACCACACTTAGCTTGCCTAATGGAAGCACTGGCCCCGATCACGATTTGTGCTCATAAATCACGTTTCATGCATGCCAAGCATATTTCTGTGCATACATTTTCAAGTTATATAATTTTAAAATGTATGCTTTTTTTTAAATTAAATTTTCCCAATGAATTATAATCATGCCATCGCTCACTGTTATAATGCATATGCACATTTTTAAATGAAAGATAAGATCATGAAATTCTTGAAAATGGGGTAGATTTAAAAAAGGTGCGCGTGCTAACCGGCGCGCACATGTACGCCCGATTTTAGAACTTGCATGAGCAAGTTATACAATCAAGGATTGGCGCGCACAAGGGGGGCCACAATTGTGCACCTTGCGCGTGCCGAGCCGCGCTGCCTTCCCCCCGTTCCCTTCCCCCTAGCCCTACTCTAACTCCCCCCAAAATGTTTATTTTACCTTTTGCGCCTGCCTCTGGGCAGGCGCAAGTTGTGCGCACTGGCAGGCTGCCGGCACGTGATCCTTCGACATAGCAGCAATGGCCGCTGTGTTGCAGGCCTCTGGCCCTGTCCACGCCCCACCCCGGACCGCCCCTTTAGTAAAGCCCCAGGCGTTACACACGTCCCGGGGCTTTAAGTGTGTTGCCGGGCCTTTTTAAAATAGGCCTGGTGCGTGTAAGACCAGTTACGCGCGTAACCTTTTTAAAATCCGGCCCTATATTTGTACCAAGGATATAAACTCATCAAATATTAAATCATAACCAACTCCCTCCCTTCCCTCCCACCCATGTTCCCTTGTTTCTCATTTTCTTATACAGCTCCACCAGGTACATTAAACCCCACCTACAGTAACATCACATATATCTCAACCATGTCCTTGAGTCAACAGCTCAAGTGATAGATGTCAATGCCTATTTATGAATACTACCTCTTTAATCCACCATTATTTATCAATTTATAGCTATGAATGTTACTTTCGTAAACCGTTGTGATCTTTTACATGGAATGACGGTATGTAAATTGTCTAAATAAATAAAATAAATACATAAATATATCTCGTCATCTCAAAACTAGCTTTATACATAGGAGCTCTAAATTGTAGTTTTTCAAATTTTATTGACTTCATGTAAAATTTGGCCTTGACCCAAGAAGAAGTCAGAATTGGGTTTCAGATACTCTAAAGAGATGGTATCTTCTTCAAATCTACTTCTTTCACTGTCAACCACTCCGTTGTCGTCATTCTGTGGATCTGGTTCCTCCATAATATCCAAACCTGGTGACTGAGTTTTTGTCCATTACAACATTGAACACTTTTTGGCTATTAGTAGCGCTTTACAGCACATAATCCTGATAAGCTCTTCATATGCAAAGGCATTAGCATCAATGTCAGACAGATCCAAGATGGCTGCAAAGTCGTCAGGCTGTAACCAAATTATGACTGCGTTGCTTTCAAGTTTGCCTTTGAAATTTTTTTTTGTTTGATTCTATGGAGAAGAAAACATAGAAACATAGAAGTGACGGCAGAAGAAGACCAACGGCCCATCCAGTCTGCCCAGCAAGCTACGCAGTTTATCCATTTTTTTTCTCCCCCTTTTTCTCCCTCCCACCCGTCTCTATTGGCTTCCAGCACCCTCCGGCCCCAATTCCCTTCCACCCTCCACCAATGCAGAGAGCAGCGCCATCCTAGTGAACATCCAGCTCAATCAGGGGTAGCAACCGCCACAACCAGCAGGCCACACCCCTGCCCCTTACCCACCCCTGTTTTGTTTGCTTGTTTGTTTTTTGTTTTTTTTTGAGATGGCAGCCCTCCATCCTTCCGCTCTGTGAAGGTGGAACACCAATCGCTGGCCACTGGCTTCCCGCTCCGTGAATGCCTCAGTGGCTACTGCCGCTCCGTGCAGTGTTTGCTGCCTCCTCTCTATTTATGCCCACTAGACTTGATGGATCCACAGTGTTTATCCCACGCCCCTTTGAAGTCCTTCACAGTTTTAGACTTCACCACTTCCTCCGGAAGGGCATTCCAGGCATCCACCACCCTTTCCGTGAAGAAATACTTCCTGACATTGGTTCTTAGTCTTCCTCCCCGGAGCCTCAGCTCGTGACCTCTGGTTCTGCTGATTTTTTTCCTGGGGAACATTTAGGAGAGCGCCTCTCTGCCCCCAAACTTACTATCTACTCATCCGATTACTATCACTGGTCTCCTGTTGCCTACATCGTCTGAAAGGTCCATTGCAGTGAGCTGCAGGAGAGCGGCGATATGCCTGGGGTTGGAAATGATCTGCGAGTTCTGGAGTCAAGTGGACAGAGAGAAGTTCCATGAGTGATGTGGAGACTCTTCCTACCACCCACCCCACCCCCTCCCCTCAACTCATGGTTCCTCCTCTAGCTAAGCTTGATATAGGGACACCGAATGCTGTTTGGGCTGCTCTTGCCTCTTCAATGGGGTTATCAACGTTTGCAAGCTAAGGTGCAAACTGCAGGATCAGGAGTCCAAGCTGTCCAGATAAGTATGGAAATTAGTACAGATATCCAGTCAAATGAATCAGCTTACAGCTGTCCAAGACAGACTGGTTACTTGCAAAAGCTTGCGAGTTTTGAATATTTCGTGAGGCACTTGAATTCGAGATGCATTAATTTTCCTAGAATTAGATACATTCAAGAAATATTTAACTGAAATTCTCAGGAATCCAAAAAATGCTCCCCCCTCTTAACAAAATTTATTATTTACCTAGAGGGAAAAGGGTTCTGGAGTCAAAAGGAAAGCAAGCAGATGGAAGTCTGTCTAGGGGTAGTTTGGATCTGACTGCCAGGCTGGAAAGATCAGGAGAAGATGAAATCAAGAGGGTAGCAGCATTGCTGGTGTATTCAGGCTACATTTTTGGTCTTTATTTCTGCAATCGTTGAGATTTTGTTTTTGGGAAGTAAGAGTTGGGTGTTTCCAGATTTATGTAAAATAACTCAGAAGAGCAGAAAAATGTATTTTGGAAATGTGCCAGGAGGTTCTCTCTCTTTGGGCATAATTGATAACCTGTTACCCCTGTAAATGTTGTTACAGTTGCAGAAGATGTCCTACACGGTTTATGAGCCTGGATGCTAAAATATTGGAAGTAAAATTTAAGATTTGCGTGCGCACATGGACGCATGATTTTATAACATGCACGTATATGCACACGTTATAAAATCGGTTATCTGTGTTTACATGTGCACACAATTTTATAATCGATGCATGCATGTGCGCGCCATTGCCGTCTCAAGCACGCAAGTGGAGGGAATTTTAGTAGGTACGTGTGGCAACGCAATTAGCCTTTTTCCCAATTCACTCCCAGTTCGCCCCAGTAAAGGAGAGGACTTCCAAAACCCCCTAGCTAACTTGCCTCCTATTACCCTGATCCTTAAAACCCCACTAACTAGCGTATTTTTTTTTTGTTACATGACTTACACGCCATCCAAAGCAGAAGTAAAATTATGCAGTAGGGGACCCCAACGCATGGATTCATTCTACAAACCCGACCATGCGCCGCCCATGCACCACCCAGACCAAGCCCACGTCCCTCCCCTTTTAGTGAGAAAAATTTTTATGCGCGTACCCATGCTAGTTTAAAAATTTATGCGGCGTGCACCAGGCCGAGTCACGCGCGTATCTCCCGGCTTTGGCATGCATAAAATGGACCAGTTAGAGGGCAGTGAGAGGAGGAACTGGTTCCTCACTCGCATATTAGGCTGGCTTAAGTCAATTTTCTTTTTCTCATTCTTTTCCTGGAAATCTATGCTTGGATCCCTTCTTATTGTGGGCTGTTTAGGAAAGAAAGAAAGAAATACATACATACACCGAGGCGACTGTTTATTTTATTTCTCAATGCACCTTTTTTTCTTATTCAAGTTTGGCTTGATGTATGGAATTTGGAAAGCAATGAAAATAAAGTTTACAAAAAGTCAATGTCAAGTATAAGAGTGGCATTCTGTCTTTATAACTCCTGTTGTACCACACGGTGTCTTTTTAATGCTAGAGGAAAGTAACCATGCACTCGCTTTTACTCACATCTTATTTCATCAGCCTCTCATGGAGCTATAAACATGAGGAGGAGTTTGTATATTCTATCGCTCATGTAGGAAGTCTGATTATTCAAGGGCTGGTCCATAGTTATGGATTAATGGCTCACATGCAAGCTCCAATAAAGGGAATCTTTCATCAAAACAGATCCATGGAACTCACGTGTTGGGTCAATGTAAAAGCAGGTGTGATATATGTGGACTCCTGCACGTGCACACACAATCTCTAATGCCATGTCAAGGGGAAACATTCATATTTTATTTCTATCTCCAAAAAACAGTGTTTCTGAAGCCACAGCCTGGGAATTAGGTCCATCTCTAAAGACCTTCAGTCTCTCTCATTTCCTAAAGTGACACAGAATATAGTCTAAAAGTTCAATTTAAAAGAAGACATTTGAGATGCAGCTCCTGGGCTCCGAGGACACAGGAAAACGAACTAGAGCAGGGCCACCCATGAAGCCAACCATGGACCCTAGATTCTTGGCAATCTGGGGTACCTTTTGGTGAACCAAGATAAGAAATGGCCAAAGCTGTTGTGGTGTATGAGTTTTAGACACCACCTTACTCCCGCCTTCAGATAAGGACATCTGCAAGCCAGAAAGCTACGAGACTGTCATCATCTTGGAGTTAGGTCTTATGTTGCTCCACTTAAAGGTATCCGAACCTAAAAAAGATCCCCCTTCTTCTTCAGGACTCCTAGAGCTCTGCACTACCCATGTGCACATTGATCTGCCAAGCCACAGTACAACTGTCCCATAAGAGCTGCCCCATGGCTCAGCACTCGCTGCTTCAATCTGAACTGTGGGTGGAAACCCAAAGGAGAACTATCCTCTCGAGCACTGGAAGTTGTGCAGTGATACAATGGCTATAATGGGGGAGAGGAAGGGCAGACTGGTGTACTATGGGAAAGGAGGGTTAAACATAATCCATATCAGGTACATTAACCTCCCATGGCTCAAGGCCACTACACTGAGGACTCCACCAGCCATTTTGTGTTCTTGGTAGAGCCCTTCTGTCCTGCACTGCAGCGCTACATCAACTTTGCTGGCAATAAGGAGTTTGGGGAAACAGGCTGCAGCAGCTGAGAAGGTGGTGATAAAAAGGAAGGAGGAGGCTTGCTCGGAGGCTGTCTGGTGATGATTTGTCTAGCGACAGCATGCTAGGCCAAATAACCTAGCATGATTTGATAGGGAGAAGCTGAGGAGGACTGATCACATTTGGTATTTCAGAACACTTTTCTATGTTCTCTCCATCACAGAGAGAGATTGAAGTGAAGCCAGAATGGCAATGGTGAGCTCATGAAGGCCTCTGGCTACTCTCAAGCGCACCCTATTGCTGCACACCCAGAAGAATCAAGGTAGGTCGTCCTGGCTAATTTGACCAAAATCTCTCTTTGCAATTGTAGAGGGTGACAGTTTGCCCCAAATGATGTTTGCACCCTGCAGACTCCAGTCAGGCTCAAATCAGCTGAAAATGGAAGTCCTTGTCCCGCAACCTGATGAAATGCATTCATTCATCCACTGGTTACCCAGCTGATTCCCACAATACAGTCAAAGGAGTTCTGATGAGATATTTGACAATGTGCCAGAGAACAGAATCCACCTTTAATCAAGTAAGAACGTCCTATTAACCAGGCTCAGTTCAGTTGGTTACTGCCGGTTACTTTCGCAAATTTCTGAACAGCTCCATGGCTGAACATTCATGATCAATATGGAAGGACAGTGGATGATCACTCTCATCTTCCTTAGACTGAGGTGACCGGAGTCCAACCATGAGAGAGTGCTAGAAGTGGAAGAGGCACTTTCTTAAGAAACAGATTATGGCTCCGATCCAGGGCCAGAGTAACTAGGAGGGGACAGTAGTGCCAGAAAGTGGCGAAGATATTTGTATACAGGATCTCCACCTTGACTTGGTCACCAAGAAACTTCTTGAACAAATAAGTGACTCACTGACATCAAACGGAAAATAAAATAGGTTACATGAGGAAATGCTCCTGGTGGCAACAGGTCAACTGAACCTTGCAGCATCGGAGATCAATTACAAAAGAGTTCCAGAAAATTCATTTCTTCAAGGTGAGATCAACAGTTTTCTCCTTCACTCTCACTCATTTGTCAGAGCTTTTTTTTTTCTGAGAAGTGTTTACTTATTTATTTAAGTATTCATTCCAAAAGAAGATCACAATGGTTTACAAAATAAACATTCACATTTTGGGTCAACACAACATCTGAACATGTTAACTAGGGGTGGATTTTCAGAGCCCTGCTCGCCTAAATCCGCCCAAAACAGGGCGGATTTAGGCGAGCAGGGCCCTGCGCGCCGGTGAGCCTATTTTACATAGGCTCACCGGCGCGCGCAGAGCCCCGGGACTCGCGTAAGTCCCGGGGTTCTCCGAGGGGGGCGTGTCGGGGGGACGGGCCCGGTCGTCACGGCGTTTCGGGGGCGTGTCGGCAGCGTTTTGGGGGCGGGTACGGGGGCGTGGCTACGGCCCAGGGCGGTACGGGGGCGTGGCCGCGCCCTCCGTACCCGCCCCCAGGTCGCGGCCCGGCGCGCAAGAGGCCCGCTGACGCGCGGGGATTTACTTCTCCCTCCGGGAGGCGTAAATCCCCGGAGAAAGGTAAGGGGGGGGGTGTAGACAGGGCCGGGTGGGTGGGTTAGAGGAAGGGAGGGGAAGATGAGGGGAGGGCGTTAGAGGATTCCCTCCGAGGCCGCTCCGATTTCGGAGCGGCCTTGGAGGGAACGGGGGTAGGCTGCGTGGCTCGGCGCGCGCCGGCTATACAGAATTCATAGCCTTGCGCGCGCCGATCCAGGATTTTAGTGGATACGCGCGGCTCCGCGCGTATCCACTAAAATCCAGCGTACTTTTGCTTGCGCCTGATGCGCCAGCAAAAGTACGCCTATTCGCGTTTTTTGAAAATCTACCCCTAGATTGTTAATGTAGAAATTTATGATAAATAATTTCCTTTTCAATTACCTTCACATATTAGTCAGAGAGTTGTCTTAATACACTTTGAGTCTCTCAACGATTGTTGCTTATTTAGCTAACAAAATCTATGCTGTTAATATTGACATTTTCTGCTAATTTTCATTTTACATTAGGTCATATGTATTTTTGAATAGCCATGTTTTCAGCTCACGTTTGAAGCTTTTTCTTTGTGTTATCAGATGTAACAACTCTGATAGAGAATTCCACGACATGGCGCCTGCTATCGAGAACATTCGGTCTTTTATTTGCGTTAGATGTGTACTCCGCATTGTAGGCTCCGTTAATAGCCCTTTATTTTGTGATCTTAGTGTTCGCTGTGGTGTGTTTGGTTGGAGAGTCACACCTAATAAACTGGGGATAAACATATGTACATACAGTCTATATACTTGTTAAGTTTACCCAGATATTGGGCGGGCATTTTTTTTTTTTTAACAAGTGTTGTAAAATGGTGAAACATTTAGGGACAGACTTAAAAATATAAGCATGTATATACCCTGGAGGAAACAGACGCTGGAGTCATTTTAATACGTTCAAGGATTAAACACACTGAAGGTGGGGCCTCTTTCAACAAGGGGGTCATAGGATGAGGATGACAGGGGGTCGGATTCTGGAGTAATCCAAGGAAATAATTTTTTTTTTTTATAGAAAGGGGTGGATGCATGGGACGGCCTCCCCATGGGGGGTGGTGGAGATGGGGACAGAGTCACAGAGGCTCTCAGAGGGAGAGGAAGGGATGGCTAGGTCCATGATCTCTATCTGCTTTTTGTGCTTCTTTGCACGACAATTAAGAAGAGGTTACAGGTCAGAAAGCTGGGAGATAAGACAGACAAATCAGGTTATGCAGGGTGAACTCAAGGTGTCACCTATAGCTCGGGGTTAGGTGGTTGCTTGGCAGTTTTATCAGGCCTGGAGAGGAGGAAGAGAGGATCCTACAGATACAGCCCCAGACACAGCAACAACCATTTGCTTTGGCATCCAGCGATGAACCAGGGCTGGAAACACCTGAGATAAGCACCAATTACTCACAGATAAGACAAAGATCAGTTTCAAAACTGGAATGCAAGAGCTCCAAAGAGAATCATTCATGTGCCAGGAGTAAATATTCTCTCCTAAGAGCTGAGGCCTGTGGGGGCTGGAGCTGATTGTTAAAAGAAATTTAGCTCTTACCAGATCCTCCGAGGGCTGGAAGGGGCAAATTAAAAAAAAAAAAAAAAAAGATTTAGCCCTAGTAACTAAAAAGGAGCGGGGGCAAGTGAATTCTTCTTCTCGGGGGAGAATTTCTTTTTACCTCCTGGGTCACCGCCTTGCCAGTTCTTCAGGAGAGTGTACCCTGTGCCCTCGCACCCCCGCCCTCTCTGTGGGACTGCACCACGCAGACAACGCCATTTTCACTTACACAGATTCCGCGCGCGCACGGGGCGGACCAGCCAGAAAGGCGGAACAAAATTATTGAATTCAATTCAATGTCAGCGTGCAGCGAGGCGCACTTAATTTCCTCTCACGTGGTGGTCATTTTCTGCCGGGTCTCTGACCCGGAGCCTTCTTATAAAACGGCTACAAATTGCTTCCTTTTCACCATTACAGCCAGAGAGAGGAAGGTGGAGGCTGCCGCTGACACCAAAACATTTTAGAGGGAAAAAAAAAAGCCGCCACAGCTCCCACAGGTTCAACTTCATTCCTTGGAGAGAAATTTGCATGAAAGTAGATTTGCTTGCGCAAGAAACGTTCTCATGGCGCATTTTTTTACTTTAAAGGCGTTTCTTGCGTGCCACACGGGGGCTGCTGGGCGGCGTCATTCTGTCCCATTCTCCCCCCGCCGTGCGACACACGTAAAGCTCATCCTGCATGCGGGTGGCGCACGGGGCCACGTGCAGGGGACGTCTCACAGGATGGGCCTCTGCCTTTCGGTCGCGCTGGCACAGAATTCTGGATTCCTCGCTGAGGCACTGGCCTCAGCACCGTGAAATCAGAATAAAAGTGAAGGAGGACTATTTGCTAATTCTCCTCCTGGGCGGATGGAAGGGGCTGGAAATGGCAGTGACTTCACGGGAAAACAAAATTTAATTATAAAACAAAGCGAATGCCCGAGTCATTGGCGTAAAATGTTTGTCACCATTTCCACCCATGGACAAACAGGAAGAGAAATGTCTTCAGCAGGCCCTTCCCACCTTCTGGGTAATTTTGTCTGCTACTGCCTAGAGGGGAAAAAAAAAAAAAAAAGCAAAGCTCTGGTCGCCCCATTCCAAAAACGATACAGGACTAGAAAGGGTTCGGAGGAGGGAGAGAGAAATGATAAAAGGGGATGGGACGAATCCCATATGAAGAAAAGAGACGGCTGGGCGGGGACAGGACAGAAGTTTATTAAATCAGGAGTGGGGTGCAACGAGCAAATAAAGGACGATTATTTACCCTTTCAAATAATACCAGGTCTAGTGGACGCTCCATGAAACTAACCACCAGCAGATTCATAGAAAGCGCTTTGTCACGCAGCGCACGGTCAAGCTCTGGAATCTGTTGCCAGAGGTCGTGGTCAAGGCGACGAGCAGAGCCGGGGTTTAAAAGAGGTTTGGGACAGGTTCCAGGAGGAAAAGTCCATAGCACGTTTATTAGCCAGGGAGACTAAAGAAAGCCACTGCGATCCCTGGGAGTGAGTAACGAGAAATGGAGCTACCTTTTGGTACCTATCGGGTGTTTTCTAGTCATTTGGATTGGCCATTGACGGAGCCAGGATCTGACCCAGCATGACACTTCTTATTTTCTTAATTCTGATTATGCATAATGTATTCATTTTTCTATTATAGTATTAATCACATTATAATGAACCACTCATTGTTAATGCTGTAATGAATTATGTATTTTGAGATGTCCGGCAGGAGTATTATTATTTTAGATAGGTAAATACTGCTTTTCCCACTCCTAGTGAGATTGGGGATGTATCACTGGCAGCATGAAGGATTGTGTATTTATTATGCAATTTTGATTATTTTATTACATTGATGAATGCATTATGTTAACGTGTTTTGCTGTTTTCACATGTAAGCCTCTTTGGATCCCCATTGGGGGTATAAGGCAGTATATAAGCCAAACTGAATACTATTGCAATATCTTTAAATCATGAATATACTACTTCAAACGTCGTGCTGCAAGAGGCAGCACGGTACAGGGGCAGAGTAGGGTTGCCAACTTTTCCCACAGACTAGGACTGGACACTTGAGGATCAGGGATGGGGATGGGGTTGGGGTTTGGGGCATTTTCCTCCCCTTTATTTGCATAAAGCTGCATATATTTCAGATCCTGCCACTTGGAACCCATATTATGTAAGGCCTGCTCTATAGTAAGTGTTGGCCCTCAGAAAGCAATGAGTATACTGAATTACAATTACAACATTACAAACCTCCCATAGCTAAACAGCACTAACTGCTAGCACTCAAAAGGCAACACTGCTGATATTACATTGGGCCCTAAAACACCAATATACCTCCTATTATAAAACAGAATAAGTCAGCTGCTATAGATCCCTACACACCAGCAGAATACTTCATCTTGACCAAAAACATGCCTAATACAAAAAGACCCTTACCAAAAACAAAATAAAGAGATCATAACTTATAAATAGAAATATGCAGTCATAAACTGAAGTGGAAACTGTAAACAAAATACAGACTTTATATGCAGTGCAACAAAGGAAAAACAGAAATAACACCATTCTTCAGAAAACATCAAACAATAAAATCAGAAAATATAAAACATCATAATAGTAAAGACATAAAAATAAAATGAATAAATATTTCAAAACAGCTGATGAGTATAACATTAAAATATAAAAATTTTCATATATTTCCCAAACACCAATAACCTGCTCCGAATCTTGGAGGGTGTGGGATGCAAGTATTGTTTATATAAATAACTAACATTTCAAAACAGCAGACTCATGAAATAGCATTCTATAAGTAGAGCTGAGGATTAAAACATCTCCTGCTGCTCCTACCTGGGAACTTTTGATTTCCAGCCACCTTGCGATTGTCATAGATTATTGGGGGGGAAGGAAGGTGAGGGGGCCACAAACTTTCTCCTCTCTCTCATGTACACACACACACAAGCTCACTCTCTCACATGCTCTCATTCACACACACACACATATATTTTCTCTCACTGACACACTCTCACTCACATATACATGGTCTCATGTTTTCTATGAAATACACACATGATGTCTCAGATGCTAATGACACATTCACATGCTTAATATGCTTTCATTGGCACAACCTGCTCTTACATTTGCCTTCACTGACACACATGCCCACATATGCTCTCACACACACACATACATATGCACTCACACATGCTCTCACTGACATGCTCATACATGATTTCACACACACACTCACATATGCACTCACACATGCTCTCACTGACATGCTCATACATGATTTCACACACACTCACATATGCACTCACACATGCTCTCACGCACATGCTTACATATGCTCCGACACATCCTCTCTCACGTTTTCACTGACACACATGCTCACATATTAGTCCTGGGGGAATTCTGCACTACTGCGGAGCGCAGAATTTGCATAGAATTCCCCCCATGCAGAA
The DNA here is from genome assembly GCF_901001135.1 of Rhinatrema bivittatum. NCBI lineage: Eukaryota > Metazoa > Chordata > Amphibia > Gymnophiona > Rhinatrematidae > Rhinatrema > Rhinatrema bivittatum. The sequence continues at coordinate 168,922,845 of NC_042622.1, read as the reverse complement.
TTGCCAAACTCTACTCAGAAAATGGCAGATGAGACCCCAGCATGCCATGAACAAGGCATGCGCCGTTCACAGTGAAGATGAAGGCCCCAGTGTGCCATGAACTGAGCATACACCGCTCGCGGTGAAGATGAAGGCCCCCATGTGCCATGGGACGCGCTCCACTCGCAGCGAAGATGAAGGCCCCCATTGAGAGTGAATGTGTGTAGAAAGGTGTGTGTGTGTGTGAGAGGAGGGGGAGGAGAGGGGAGAGAGGGGAGGGGGTGGGGTGGAGGTGTGAGAGAAGGAAGGGGATGGGGTGTGAGAGAGCAGGGGAGGTGAGAGAGAGTAGGGGGAGTGCTTGAGTGTGGGTGCTAGAGAGAGGGAACCTATACGAGGAGATTGTGAAGGAGTGTGATATGTGTGAGAGATTGGGAGATGGTGTGTATGTGAGGGTGCTAGCCTGTGTGAAGGGATTGTGTATGTGTGTGAGAGAGAGAGACATAGGTAGCCTGTGTGAGGATGTATGGATGAGAGAGAAAGGGAGCTTGTGTGGGTGAATATGCAAGAGAGAGGGCCCTGTATGAGGGGATGTATATGTGCGAGAGAGTGAGGGAGCCTGTATGAGGGTGTGTGTATGTGCACTAGAGAGAGGGAGCATGTGTGTGAAAGAGAGAGGGACAGAGGGAGCCTGTGTGAGGGGCAGTACTGAGAAAAGGGTCAAACTCTGGGAGTGGAGATAGAGTGGAAGGGGTTGAACCTAGAGGTGGAGGGGAGAGATACTGGCAGGTGGAGGAGTTGGGGCCTGAGAGGGCAAAAGTGGCCAGGGGAGTAGGGAGAACGAGTGGAAGGGACACTTTTAAAGTGAATTTCTAGGGAAATTCTGTTCAAAATATTTAAAATTCTGCATCAAATAATAACTTTTTTCTGTATTAATTTAAAATATAATTACTTACAGACTGTCATGTAAATTGTGTTATTTTGACCAATATAAAGTTTGCAGAATTTTGCAGAATTGTTAAGTTTTTGTGCACAGAATTCCCCCAGGAGTGAGTATATGCTCTGAAACACACATTCTCTCACTGCCATATACTGAGCCACACGCGTGCTCAGAGTGAATCACAACATGCCCACATATGTTCTGAGTGTGACACACGTTTGGGAAGAACTGTTTCAGTCAGGTAAGCATTGTTTTTGCAGGCACTGAGTCTTCCTCCCACTCCCAGCAGCATCAGCATTCTGGAGCAGGACACTGCGGCCTCCTCATTGGTTTCTTCCCTCCCCCCTTTCTACTCAGTGCTTGGTAAATCGAGTCAGCACACTAGAGAGAGGGGGGCCGTGGACAAAAACCTCTGAGGAACAAGGGGGGGAGCAGAGCGGGTATTGTGTTCACATCCCCGTGCTCTGCTCCACCGCTACCGAGAGAAATTACTAGCAGGCAGCAGCACCGCCGACACCTTCCATCCTCAGCCGTGCATTCCCCCTCACTTACAGGCTAGCTTTACCCTTTATTCAGTAAGGGGTAATAGCGCGTCAAAAACGCGCGTCCAACCCCTCCCCCCCCCCCCGAGACTAATAGCGCCCGCAACATGCAAATGCATGTTGATGGCGCTATTAGTTATTCCCGCGCGATACAGTAAGTAAAATGTGCAGCCAAGCCGCACATTTTACTTTAAGAAATTAGCGCCTACCCAAAGGTGGGCGTTAATTTCTGCCGGCGCCGGAGAAGTGCACAGAAAAGCAGTAAAAACTGCTTTTCTGTGCACCCTCTGAATTAATATCATGGCGATATTAAGTCAGAGGCCCCAAAAGTTAAAAATTTAAAAAAAAAATTTAAAATGGGCCCGTGGCTTGAAAACCGGACGCTCAATTTTGCCGGCGTCCGGTTTCCGAACCCGTGGCTGTGAGCGGGTTTGAGAACCGACGCCAGCAAAATTGAGCGTCGACTGCCAAACCCGCTGACAGCCGCTGCTCCTGTCAAAAAGGAGGCGCTAGGGATGCGCTAGTGTCCCTAGCGCCTCCTTTTACCGTGGGCCCTAATTAGCATATTTTTATTTACTGTATCGCGTGCACAGGACACGGGCGCTCTCCCGCGTGGTTTACTGTATCGGCCCGTAAATGAGTGCATCCAGTCCCAGGTCCTGCTGCAAGTAAGGTGCCGGGAGGGAGGGAGCCACATGGGTCAGGACCGGGTCAGAGGGAGGCAGCTACGGGCAGTGCAAGGAGCTCAATTTGCAAACTTACTAGAAGCAATTAGTTGAGTCACAGCCACCAGTGAGTGAAGCAAACAAATGACAAGCTGAAGATACTGCAGCTGCGGGAGTCACGTCTGCTGGCACACTGCGTGGGAGAAGAGCCGGAGCGGGGAGGTAAAGGGTGCCCGAGAACCAAGGCCCGGGGTCCTTGCAAGTTGCAGTCCAGGGCGCTGAGTGAGCAATAAGCACTGAGCAGCAGGTGACTGGCGCTCTACGAATCCTGATTGGCCCTCTGGCCTTGCTTGACCGGATTTCAGTGTCTGGTTACAAGTGTAATCGGGCTGTCCGGTCCAAAACCTGGCAGTTGGTCAAGCTAGGGCACAGGTGAAAGGTCAAATATCCATCGGCACATGACAAGCACCACCGCTGCCTCCAGCCCCAGATCAAGCCCGAATGCAACAAGATGGGTAGTTGCAATCACATGTCAGGTCCCTCATCATCCTGTGCCCATAAACCACCTAAGGCTCTGAGGAAAGATCTAAGACATACAAGAAAGATCAGGCTCACTCTTCCAGTTCCAAGCTCCAGAGGAGGGGAAGTATTGAACAGGTATGAGGGGAAAGCCATAACAGTTGCAGAGCAGTTTCTAACAGTTTCTACCACAGACAGAATAAGAAAGCTCTGAAGGGAAACTGCAAGAAAAAATTCCATCAAATCAAAGATACTTTTTAATTGAGATTTTTCAAAACCTGTACAGAAATGCACTTAAAGCCAAAGCCATCAAGTATTCCATCAAAGCAACAGGTTACTAAAAAGTTCATATCTTCACAGTGCCAAATGGCAGGACCGGGCGTGCATCAAACCAATTCCAGGTACGCCCCCAATCGATGTATTTACTACTGGGAAGTGAGCACCCAGCCCAGGGCAGAGCCACCCACAGCACCATCGGGCTTCACCAGTGATGGTGCCCAGCGATGCACTGACCAGATTCAAAGAGGGCCGATGTCTGATCACCATCTGCAGCCTGACCAATCGCCTCACTTGGTTTTTATTTTCCATTGGGTTTTCAATTCGGAATGAACAGGCGTGCAGACTGGAGGGCTTCATAGTACTCTGTAATTACAGGAGAACACCCCCCATGTTCTGGGCCAGAACTGGGTGATTATCTGAGATTTTCACCCCCAGGGATCTAGCCCCCTAACCCCATAGTTAGGCAGCTGGGTCCCTCTCTGAAAATACATCCTTTCCTTCCTACAACATGTCCTCACGGTATCGCCGCCACGGCTGCAGATTCTCGGCAAGACCAACGATAAAAACCAAAAAGTGTGCCATGTGGAAAAAGGAACAAGGACGTTGGTGCTTCGGCAGAAAGCAACTCGCTCTGTAGAAAAGTGGAAAATGAAGCTTGATAAATGAGTAGAGGGTGAGAGATCCCTTTTACTGTACCAACTTAATATATGTGTGATGAGTTCTGAGGAGCTCTGACGTGATGAAAGGCGAATAATAAATAGTCTCGCCTGCAACTGACTGGTTGATTCTTATTTCTGTGTGCTTAAGTGCAACCACGCGACCTTGCTGTAGCTATGAAAGGTCAAACGCTGTGCTGGTTCCACCAAGCTGCTGGAAGCCATAGAGGCCTCATCACCTTTTTCCCCACGGGAAGGGGAGTTGGGGAGAGAGTGGGTGGTTGTATGTATCCATAGTCACTCTGCTCCCAACCTCCTTTCTCTTCTGCCAGAACGGAGCAGAAGCCATCCTTCTGACGCTGTAAGCAGCCTTTTCAAGACCCGGCAGGAACCTTTCTGCAGGCTCGTCTCGGGCAATGAAATCCTTTAACCATCTGAGATAACCTGTAAGAACGAGGTACAGCCTGGCTATCCCATTGCTTGCTGGGGAAGGTGGTGAAGATTGGCACGGGATCTTATGAGAGAGAATTACTCTTTTTGGCACAATGCATCTAAAATACAAAGTAGAAATAAATTCAGTCTGCATGGAGTCTCTGTGGACAGAGTCCTTCCCCTGATGCCCAGGGTCCTCGGTGTTATTTGGAGATTTCATAACGCCCTTCTGGGCCTTCAGGACTTTGGTTGTCCACCGCAAACCTGTTAATGGAATGAATGCTTAAAAGATTTAACATGAGCGTCAGATCACGCAGGGACGCCTCATCTCACCCGGGGGACAGCAGTCCAGGTCTCTCTCTCTCAAGGCTCTGGGTAGCTTCTAAAAGCAAGCCAAGTGCTTGCGCGGCACCTCGATCAGCGTCTCACGCCTTCCTCAGCCTCACGTCTCAAAGTAGCTGTAGATCTGTGCCACATACTGCATGACTCTCTGCCAGTCCGGGCGTTCGGCGTGCATCATCTCGCTGAGCTCCTGGGGAAGGAGGAGGAGGAGAGTCATGAGTAAAGGGAAGGTGCCTGCCTGCCAGCCCGCTGCTTCCCTGATTTCTGAGAGACACTAGCAATAAACAGTAGCAATAAAGCAGACCTGGAAATCCTATAGAGGCAGTGGGGAAAATACTCACGCTTGAGGATCCACCTGCACGTCAAAAGTCTCTGAGATTTTTAGGTCCTGCTTCTGCAGCTCCAGTCTGCATCCTTCCTGCCCCAGCCTCTCCTCTCCTGTTTCATACTGCTGGGGCATTCTGGGGGCAATGTTAGGCAAGATACGTGGCCATCATTCTACCCATCTACCTTTTAGCAAGACAACTTCTCTGAAAATTCACGAAAAGGCAGAGGGGCAGAAAGTTGTCCACATCCCTTGTATCAAAATACTCCTGTATTTTGCAGCTGCAACGTCCACGCACAGGAAAGTGCATGCGATTTTCCCCACCTGCACTTTTCTAGTGGTTATTATATTAAAGCTGCTCAAAAACCCTTCACCTAGCCAGTTAAATCCTTAATTAGCTGGCTAGATCATTCTAAAAAGGGCACACTATCTATGTTATCAACGGTAGACGCAAACGGAGAGCAAAGGGTCTTGCAGAGAATATAGAGGAGCTTGGCAGCTACAGCTAGGGCCTCCATATCTATGGAGAAGCAGACTGTGTGCCCTGGGTAGGGTATCCTGCGAGAGTAGGCTGGTGTAGCCCTCTGTAAGCAGTGGATAGAGAGTCCAGCTGGCTGGGCTCCTGTATGGGTTGGATGAAGAGTCCTGGGGGGAGGCAGGCTGGCTGGGGCTCCTGTATGGGTTGGGGTAGAGAGTCCTGGGGGGAGGCAGGCTGGCTGGGGCTCCTGTATGGGTTGGGGTAGAGAGTCCTGGGGGAGGCAGGTTGGCTGGGGCTCCTGTATGGGTTTGGGGTAGAGAGTCCTGGGGGGAGGCAGGCTGGTTGGGGCTCCTGTATGGGTTGGGGTAGAGAGTCCTGGGGGGAGGCAGGCTGGCTGGGGCTCCTGTATGGGTTGGGGTAGAGAGTCCTGGGGGGAGGCAGGCTGGCTGGGGCTCCTGTATGGGTTGGGGTAGAGAGTCCTGGGGGGAGGCAGGCTGGTTGGGGCTCCTGTATGGGTTGGGGGTAGAGAGTCCTGGGGGGAGGCAGGCTGGTTGGGGCTCCTGTATGGGTTGGGGTAGAGAGTCCTGGGGGGAGGCAGGCTGGCTAGGGCTCCTGTATGGGTTGGGTTAGAGAGTCCTGGGGGGAGGCAGGCTGGCTGGGGCTCCTGTATGGGTTGGGGTAGAGAGTCCTGGGGGGAGGCAGGCTGGTTGGGGCTCCTGTATGGGTTGGGGTAGAGAGTCCTGGGGGGAGGCAGGCTGGCTGGGGCTCCTGTATGGGTTGGGTTAGAGAGTTCTGGGGGGAGGCAGGCTGGCTAGGGCTCCTGTATGGGTTGGGTTAGAGAGTTCTGGGGGGAGGCAGGCTGGCTAGGGCTCCTGTATGGGTTGGGTTAGAGAGTTCTGGGGGGAGGCCAGCTGGCTGGGGCTCCTGTATGAGTTGGGGTAGAGAGTCCTGGGGGGAGCTAGGCTGGTTGGGGCTCCTGTATGGGTTGGGGTAGAGAGTCCTGGGGGGAGGCAGGCTGGCTAGGGCTCCTGTATGGGTTGGGGTAGAGAGCCCTGGGGGGAGGCAGGCTGGCTAGGGCTCCTGTATGGGTTGGGTTAGAGAGTCCTGGGGGGAGGCAGGCTGGTTGGGGCTCCTGTATGGGTTGGGGTAGAGAGCCCTGGGGGGAGGCAGGCTGGCTAGGGCTCCTGTATGGGTTGGGTTAGAGAGTCCTGGGGGGAGGCAGGCTGGCTGGGGCTCCTGTATGGGTTGGGGTAGAGAGTCCTGGGGGGAGGCAGGCTGGCTGGGGCTCCTGTATGGGTTGGGGGTAGAGAGTCCTGGGGGGAGGCAGGCTGGCTAGGGCTCCTGTATGGGTTGGGTTAGAGAGTTCTGGGGGGAGGCAGGCTGGTTGGGGTTCCTGTATGGGTTGGGGTAGAGAGTCCTGGGGGGAGGCAGGCTGGCTGGGGCTCCTGTATGGGTTGGGGTAGAGAGTCCTGGGGGGAGGCAGGCTGGCTAGGGCTCCTGTATGGGTTGGGTTAGAGAGTTCTGGGGGGAGGCAGGCTGGTTGGGGTTCCTGTATGGGTTGGGGTAGAGAGTCCTGGGGGGAGCTAGGCTGGCTGGGGCTCCTGTATGGGTTGGGGTAGAGAGTCCTGGAGGGGAAGGGTAGTTAGGGTCCTAGTTTCCCACCAGCCTCTTTTAAAGACAATTTAAATTTCCTTCAATACATTCTTTGAGAGGCTTGTATATGCTCTCCCATATCACACTTGCTCCAAGTACAGGGGCGAGGGCAAAGGGTGCAGGCAATGGACCAGAAACCTGCTTCTGCCTCTTTTTATCCATCCAGTTTCATTTCCTCCCGTCCTGCTGCTTCACATAAGATCCTTCACATTTCAATTTGCACATCCCAGGGGTGACTGCGAATCCGAGACCGCATCAGGCCAGTGAGCATCATCCCGCTGGGCTGCACATCTGCTGCGGTCGCACCAGGGTACGCGATCAGAGATGAGCTTCCCTAACAAACCTGCACAGTCACGGCCTCATAGTAATGATAATTACAACAAGCTGGTCCTCCGCACAAAATCCTTTCCACAAGCAGCAGCTCCTGCACCCAGGCCAATAAATTGCTAATCCTGCTGCAATAATCACGGCCTGGCAGCAGCCGGCTTTTAAACGAGATTGGAACAGTTTAAGGAAAAAGACAGAACTGCAGCTGGGCCCATACCTCTATGAAGACGCCTCGAAACCCTTACATACACTACGTCTGGCATGCAGGGCTTAGGTGATCCAACACCCCAAATCCAAGAAGGGGAAAAGCTAGTACTAGGACTGGGATTCTTCTTAGTGTTATCACCCATTTACAGCTGGGTCGCTGCGGGCTTGACCTGAAGTGTACAGACAGCGATGGAGATGAGAATTAATCTCGTACGGCTTCTTTTCTTCACCTCCACCTGGTACACATTTGCAAAGCAGGAGCTTAGACAAACATTCCCCAGCGTCACAAGCACTGTAAACCCCCCCCCCCTGTTCATGCCATCAGCAGAAGATAACAAGTCTTTAATCTTCAGACTGAATGATATCCATTCCAATCCTTCCATTTCTAATGTATGCAGCAAATGACAACCTTAAATTACCCACATTCAATGCAGCGACACAAAGCATTTACTTGACCTGCTGGCTCCCCTCGGCTGTGCACCAGCAAGGAGTGATCTATGTGCGCCTGTGACTGACTGATGCACCTTAAACCCTGCCACTCTCGTGGCCCTTGCAAGTTCTTAGCCTCCAGTCGGACTGGATTTTGTGTGACCTGGCACCTCACAGCACATTCATGGGGAAGGGGGCGAGCCTTGTCATCACAGATCCAGGAGTACAAAGACTGCATTAGGGATACTTGACTGAAGAGTCTTAAAAGTAATTATACAGCCTTGCTCAAACAGCTTTAAGAGCAATCAACGACAGGTCTCTCGTGAAAGGTCTCAGAAGAAACTTATTACAGATCCTTGAACAAATGACTTTAAACATAAATGTTTACTTACAATCTATTCTAGAGTTATCTGGTTATGTCTCGTCTTGGGTTTCACAATTACTTTAGCTGAAAGAAGACGGTGACTTGCTTGTGTCTTTTCAGGATGCTCTATCCTCTCCTGCCCTTCCCCAAGGACTGAAGGCTGGGCAGCGGGTACTCACCAGGCAGGGTTGGATGCCTACGCTCTCTGCGGCTTGGAAGGCCAGCAAGAAATTTCTCTTCTGTAAACGCAAGGAAAGAGAGAAGTGCATGACAGAGCAGCAAGGTCCCACGTGAGCACGGGTCACCGCTTCCCGCGAGGGCAAAGGCTTCCATGTAATGCCACGTGCCACACATGGTGCATAACTTATCATGTCAAGCTGTCATGACTCCACACAGTCACCATCTCTTCCCGTCCTGCTAGAAAGGCACCAAAGAGGGGAGACAGTCAGGGACCCTCCGATGGCGGTATTGCCGTGGGATTAGCCCCCAGTTCCGCTGGAAGCCCTACAGGGGCAATAAACTAACAAATCTGCTCAGTTTCAGCCGCTGACTTTTAAGGCTTTTCCATTCTTCTTCCCCTTTTCTTTCACCAAATTTGCTTGCAAACTTTTACTGTAAATGTAAATATATATTTTTAAAAAAACTTTGCATTATGCCCACTGGCTGCCTGCCCTCTCCGAAGCAAAGGATGACCCCCCACAGTCCGCGAGCTCACCGGATCCCCCCCTCTCCCTCCATGCGATTTCGCTTCTGAACGCTGGCTGCTCCAGCAGGAAAGCGAAACCCGCTGCTAACGAGATCCACGACACGGAGGCGGAAGGTAAAAAGCTGTTAATAAATAAGAACATCTGGTTTTTCCTTCAGCTGCTGGAGCGTTGCTCTCAGCCTCTTTGTGACCGGGATCCAAGTGCAGGGCCTGAGCCTCCCGCCGAGGATCGGGTGGGGGAAGGGGGAGGCTAACGCCCGGCCACCCGGCGATCTCCAAAGCAGGAGGAGGGAGTCACCCCCCCCCCCCGGGCCCAAAAAAGAAAAAGAAAGCCCCCGCGGGAAGGCAGACGCATTGTGGACAGAATTTCCCGCGCAGGGGGATAGGCCTCAAGTCGAAGCTCCCTCTCACTAGGACCTGAGCAACCCTGAATGTTTCCCTGTGCGAAGGGAAGCTCTCCTGTAACCGGAAGAGGACTTCAGCAGGAGACCACGGTCAGGTTCGGGGGGGGGGAGAACAGATTTGGGGGAAGCTTTTTTTTTTTTCTTCAGGCAGCTGTAACGGGGAATTTTGGATCTCTGTGGTCTTTAGCAAGCGGCTCCCCCGCCAACCCTGCCAGGCCACTCAGGTGTCCTGGTAACAAAGGGGGGCGGCTTTTATTGCATTTGGCACTCTGGGGTTCTCCTTGCTACAAAACACTATCCTGGTCCAGTGCCGACTCCGGGGCTTCCAGGCAATCTGATCCCGTCCCGTTTCTTTCCCCAAGCAGTGGAGCAGAGAGGCCCTACTGGTTAGAGCAGCGGGTTCAAATCCCGCCCCTTCTGACCATGGGCAAGTCACGTCACTCTCCACTGCCTCGGGTACAAACTCGATGAGAGCCCTCTAAAGGGAAGGGGGGGGGCGGCAGGGAAAGAACCAAAGTGAATGTAATCCACGTTGAAGTCTCTGAAAAGGCGGAATAAAATAACATTTCATGTACAGGCCCTCTGGCCCCGTCAAATTTTCTTGCTGCTGGGTTGCCGAAACTCTTCGGTGTCTTTTTCCGGCCCCACAAACTGCTCGGCGTGGCTCGGACTTCCAGCTTCACAGGCGCCTCCACCCTCGAACTAATCTCACGAGACTGAAGAGTAGCGCGAGAGCGGCGGCTCCAGCACAGCTCTCACAGTCTCAGGCTCCCCCAGCTCAGCCTGGCATTAGCTCTTTGGCTGGGAGAGGGGGGAGAATGGCCAAGACACCGAAGATCCTTGGCAGCCCATTGGGCAGAAACCCTGCAAACAAGTTTGCTGGATGGGGAGGGGGGAAAGCAGGCAGGCTCGGGTGGCAGGCTTGCGGGATGGTGGTAAAGAGAGCTGGCCGTGTGTGTAAGAGGGCATGCAGGATTGGGGCAGAGTGAGAGAAAGAGGCTAGTGAGGAGGTGGGAGTGAGAGGGAGCTGGCCTAGTGTAGGGGTAAGCCCACCTCCCTCCTCCCCATCTCCCATCCACTCTCCCTCTCCTCACCCGTTCCTGACACCCTCTGCCTATCTTCTCATCATCCCTGGGTCCTCTGGTGGGGACTGGGGCAGAGAAAGAGAGGGGGAAGCTGTACTTGGGGGGGGGGGGGGGGGGGGGGGGGATACTGGTGCTGGGCAGAGGATGTGGAGAGAGAGAGAGAGGAGACAAAAGCTGAGCAAGGGGTGGGGCAGGATGTGTTAATGTTGGGGTCCCCTGAGCCCCCCATCGTTGCCCACGAGCACGTAGGGCTCTGCAGCAGTCGTGTTTTCGCCTTAGGATATGAGTCTGTGCTGAGGGCCTCTTGCAGTATTTCCAGTGCTGTCTTGTTGCTGTTTTGAGTCCTGGCAGTTGGTGCCGCTAGGAAACAGCAAATTCCGCTGGGTTTTTGCAAGATTTTCTGAACAGCTGAAATAAGCTTTGCCCGTGCTACAGCTTTGGGTCACTGCCGAGAGTCCTCTCAGCTCTTTCGGATCTCTTAAATGCTGGGCAGTGTTGCTGTTTCCGAGAAGACACCGGAATCTGAAATTTTTTTTTTTTATGGCGACTTGTATGGGGGAGAATAAATATTTCAGTACTGCCACTTCTGTCATTTTCTCCTTTATCGCTCTGTCTGGTTTTCTAGCGTCAGGCTTTTTATTGGTCGGTCTGGGAATGAATGCATTATAGTCTATGGTTGTGCACAGGTATAAGAAATGGGCAGTGGGGGAAGCTGGGGGCCAGCTCGGCTGATTTGCTTGCCCTCCTTCCTCTCCCACCAAAAAGGTCCAGTCCTGGAGGCAGTGCAAAGGCCGGAGAGGACGTCCGTTATGCAGTTTCGTAAGGAAGAGCTCGCGCCTTGGACCCCGTCTGCTGCATCTTCCCTTAAATGATCAAAAAAAAAAACAAAACCCTCTAACGTCCAGATCCTTAGCACTTAAGGAGAACTCGAAAACTGCTTAAGAAACTAAGAAAAATTTATCTTCCAGCACTGTAAGACGAAGAACAGTCCCAGAGATACGATCATTAACATCCTCTTTTCCATAAACCATGCCAGAAGGGACTCTCCACCCACAGAGTTCATCGTTTCAAGGTAAGAATAAATTTCAGTTGTATTAGAATCTTTATCCAAGAAGCAGAGGCAGGATGCATCCCCCCTCCCTTCTTCATGGCGTCCTCCCCTCCCTATAAAAGCAGTAGTGCCAGGCACCATTTCACCCGTCAGCTTCCCTGTCCTGGCATGAGAGGCTCCGCTGTTGCAGCAGGGCCCTGATCTCCTCAGATCTGTAGTTGTGAATGTAGCTAGCCAGGAGAAGCTTCCTAAAATCGTGACCACGATATCTTCCCCAGAATGAAGTTAAACCACCCACAAGAAACCCCCAAAACGGTGACTGAACAGCTGAAATAAGCTTTGCCTGTGCTACAGCTTTAGGTCACTGCCGAGAGTCCTCTCAGCTCTTTCTGATCTCAATGTGCAGGGTTCATCGGGTGCAAGGCAAGAATAAAGGCTGGTCTGTTCCTCAGGACTAATAATCACAGGAGTTGCAGAACTAGGAGGACTGGATTGCAAAAAAAAAGAGCATTGGTCGATTCAAAACTGAATGGCCCAAAGCCGTCCTCAGCCTCTTGGTCCCTTAACTCTGAATCCCCACATTTTTCCCCCTCACAGAGTGGGTTACAGGGCCGAAACGGGTCAGCTTGGCGCGACTACAAACAGCCGAAGGAAGAAAAGGCAGCAGCACATGGGAAAAAGGGAAGACACTTTCCCCAAGGGCCTGAACCAACAGGTCCGAGCACAAGAAAGTAATCGAGGTCTGCCACCCCTAATGACGATGCACTCCTCCAGATCCCCGAGGCTGAAGTCTCCACAACTGGCGCTACTGCTCCCAGCTGCCCGACCCCTTGCAATGTCTGCCCAGATCCCCTGTCAGGTTTCCTGCTGGCAGCTGCGTCCCACATCAGTTCACTGCGTTGCACTTCAAATACACAGTGGACATTTGCCGCAGGAGAAAGGAAAAGAAACTTTGAACTGAGAGCAAGACACGTCTCGTCGCGTCACTGGCCTTCTCTGTCCGTCCGTCAGGCTCATCCTAGAGGCCGTTTTATAGCCGACCCCCTAAATTAGGCGGCAAAAAAAAAAAACCCGCACACAAGTTACAGCAAAGCAGACTTGGGCACTTGAGTTCACTCTGAAAATGATCCTAGCAAATCCACCCACACACAATTTCATCGGCCGAGCCTCTCCCAGGACGCCTCCACTCACTCTGGTGGTACGAGCGAAAATCTGTCTGCAGCCAATGTTTTCCTGGCTTTCTATGTATTAAAATAATAATAATCATTTGCATTTTCCAGTGCCCTAAATCAGGACCCACAGAGAGCGCTACAGAGACAGCACTTCAGAAGCATTCCTACAGCCGCCTCTGGGCTGGAAATGAGCTTCTCGTAATGGGTAGAGGATCAGGTCAGAAGTTTCCAAAGGCAGAGGTTGAGGAGGAGGACCTGGGTTGCTGCTGCTGCAACATTATTCGGTCAATTTATGACAATCACCCCGTTCCTTAGCCCCGGTAATGAGCGCATAAAAGCTGGAAGGTCACCCGCTACTCCTCTCCCCCCCAGACAGTGAGGTTCCCCCCAGTGGAAGCAGAAGCTTAAGGAATATTCAAAATCCTGCTTTCTAAACACTGAAAGTGCGTTCTCTGAAAGGGACGCCTCCTGCCAGCAGAACACTGCCCCCCCCCCCCCCCCAAGCCCTCACCCCCTGCTCGCCTCTGGCACTATCGTTCAAATACCCTTTTATGTCCAACAAAGAGAGCGAGGCTTACTTCCCATCGGGTACTCGCTTTGGAGCAAACTTGAAAAAGGTTGCGAACACAGAGCGGCAGAACACTCTCCCACCATCAGACCTGGACCGAACACGCTGAACCGGACGCTTACGTGGGGCCCGCAGACGTGAGCTGCCGCTGCACTATTTATTATACCTAATGTATACTATAAGGCAATTCTTTTATTCTGCATGTATTTATTTAAATGTGATTACCCGCCTTCTCAGAAGAGCCCCAAGGCAGCGTGTGACGCAATAAAAAGAAGCTCAGGATGGCCTGTAAATCTCTCCCTTTTTCATGGATTTCTGTAGGCCGAGCTCCATGTCTGCCTGTCCCTGCTTTCACTTCAAGCGGCTGGGGGGGGTGGTCCTTACCTTGCTCTGGCTGCTCAGTTCCTGGTAGGGGATGTGCGCTGGTAAATAGGTGTGAAGCAAGGCGCAGAGTGCCAGGCCATCGCTCCAGCTGCCGCTGAAGTTGGTGATGTCAATGTCCTAAAGAAAGGACAGAAATCAAAGAGCGAAACAAACCGCACACCTTTTCTGTATTTTTGTCATGTACGTGTCATTTACGTGATAAACAGTGAGACCTTTCTACTGGACTAACTTAATCCATTTCCTGACGAGCTTTAGAGAGACAGTACTCCCTTCCTCAAGTCATGAACAAAGGATCAAATACACAAAAAGGAATCCATAATTTAATAAAAATGCACTAAACCATAATATTACAAAATTCATATTTACTTTAATAATACCCATGTGCTTACCCATAACAGTCCCTTATATTCAAACTCCATATCACTTAAACAATTGTATAAATACACTTGTTCATATCACATCAAAAATAATCCCCCCTTTTTCTATGTAAAAAACAATTCATGGCATTCTTCTAATTCACTCACTCCATACGTATCTCAGCCATACCATTCACACGTATCCTATCACACTAAAAGCACTTTATTACTACTACACCAATCCCACCCAATACAGATACAATTGGAATCCCCTATTTAACACAGATATGACTATTCAATTCCTGACAGCAGGAGCCAATATGTTTCGCCATAAATATGACTTCTCCAGGGGAAACAACATCAAAATTATGGAATACAAATGATAAACATTCTCTTTTAAATATTCCTTTGTGACAAAAATCAGAACAGAATTAAATTTGAAGGAATTGCAGAGGAAGTGACGTCACGTCCCATGCTGGTTTTCTAAAAGCAGGGCTTCTCGTTCACCGGGAGCTTTATCGGGGCAAATAGCGTGATTACTCGAGCGAAACACCGACAAACAAGAAGCTTTCGACAGCGGAAACCTCCCTGCTTATGGTGGCGAAAAAAAAACCTGGTAGATTTTTAAAAATTCTCATACAATAAAACCAGAGAGGATTTCAACTCCGATGGGCACAAGATGGTGGCGGAAGCTGATGCCGAGGATTCGGGGGATGGTGGGGGAGACGCGAGGAGATCTGAATCGGAGCCCCAATCTTGCGTCAAATTGTGTTCCTGGTTTACTGAATTATGGCAAGACATTAAGAACTTTAAAACAGAAATCGCAGCTACACTACAAGAAATATGCGAAGAATGCGCCGAAATAGGCCGCAGGATCAATGAAGCGGATACTCGCCTTGACGACCACGAGGAAAGGTGGAAAAACCAGCAACAAGGCCTGAAAGACGTGCAGTGTAATCAAATTGACTTGGCAGATAAAATTGAGGACCAGACACTGTAATCTGTGATTCCAAGGTGTGCCAGAAAGAGAGAACTATGCAAACTGCATGTCAGTAATCCAAAGAATTTGCAGTATGATATTGAGAGAGGTGGACTCAGTCAGCGACGACTTCCAGCCCAGCTCGCAGATTGAACCAGCGCATAGATCTCTCGGGCCCAGGATAGGGAATAAACCCCGTGATATAGTTGTCTGTTTTCATTCCTTTGCCTACAAGGAGAAAATAGCAACAGCAGCAAGGAAACAAAGAATCTGGCGCTGGGAGGAGAATGACATAGCTATTTATGTGGACTTAGCGGCTTCAACATTGGGGAAGAGACTAACTTTTAAACCTATAACTAGAGCGCTGACCACTGCAAAGGTCAGATACAGATGGCTTTTCCCCTTCGGCCTGTGGTTTCAGCTGGAAGGGAAATCATACCGGACCCACAAGGTGGAAGAAACAGCGCAAGCCTTGAAGGAAGCAGGACTGGCAGAGAAGCTACCTGATCCCATGCTACATCCACAGGTCCTAGACATGAAACTCCATGGTGGCAACGAATATCTAAAGGGGGGGGGGGGTGTCGCAGACTTCGGAGGAATAATGAAGATGAACCAAGGACACTTTGAAGCTCTCTACTTCAATGGCAGGGGGGAATGAAGAAAAGATTATTTATATTCAGACAACAACAACAAGGACTGAATTACATAGTCTGGGTAAACAAATAAGCATGGATGTAGCTTGCTTGTTACGGCGGTTACTACCTCGAATCAATTAAGCCTGATACTTCACTTTCAATGCATATCCAGCATAGCTCTCTGCTTCTCAGCAGGGGATGAAGAAAAGTGGATTTATATTCAGACAACAACCAACAAGGACTGAATTGCACAGGCTGGGTAAACAAATAAGTGAGGGAGTAGCTTGCTTATTGTGGCAGTTACTACCCCTAACCAATTAAGCTAGACACTTCACTTAGATGCAGTTCCAGCTTTGCTCTCTACATTAATGGTGGGGGTGGAAGGGAAATAGAACCAAAAGGTTACTAAGGGCCAAGAGTAACATAAGTATGAGGGAAAAAAAAGTGTGAAAGCTTGCTGGGCAGACTGGATGGGCCATTTGGTCTTCTTCTGCCATCATTTCTATGTTTCTATGACATTGCATCCACTTGAATAACCCAGCCTACCAGAGTTAACTCGAACAACACTAGTGTTCCCTTGTATTCGTATCCTTAGAGAGTTCTATTAAGGAGAGTTCTATTAAGGACACAACCCAATGACACATTCCAATGACTCCTAAAACACCACTCCTCTTGTATATAACATTTATTCTGTATACTATATTTAAATTGTATATTGTTTAACCATCTCTTTTCTCTCCTCTCTTCTTCCTTCTCCAAGTTCGGCTACCCTTGTTAAATGTAACTGTACTTTCGGACACCACAGTTCTAGTTTTTGTTTATAATGCACTCCTGTTCGATGTAAACCAGCAAGATATGTTTTCATGATTGCCGGTATATAAAAACTTAAATAAATAAAAAATAAATAAATTACGAGAGAACGTTTACTGGATTTACTAAAAGGCAGGATTTGCTTAATCTTTTCTTAATTTTTTTTATTTTTATTTATGCAATTTCAGATATATTTACATCATATATCAAAGGAATAAGAGATCCATTCAGATTATGCAAAGGAAAAATTATTAACCAAATAGTGATACACTTTAAACTTAGGTCTCATAATATTCAGGAAATCATGGGACCAAGATGTGCATTCAGGCAATAATGAAGCTCTAAATACATATATTTCTTCAAAGTAGGCATAAACCACCACTGAGAAGCACTTCCCCTTAATTTAGGACCTAGCAATTCATCCTTTACCGTCTAAGAATCCCCTAAGCTGATCGGGTTCATAAAAGATAAATATTTATTTTCCTGATATTTTAGGAAACATTAACGTCGGAGTTACAGGCACAGCACTGACCTGGTTTTAAACCTTTCTGGAGAACAGAGGATACAAGGTCAAAATTCATACCAAAGAATCTCACTACCATCCATCCTCGCTAGGGGTTCCACAGGGCTCTTCCCTTTCACCCACCCTTTTTAATGTTTACCTGCTCCCACTCTGCCAACTCCTAATAAAACTAAACCTGAAACACACCTATTCGCAGATGATGTTCAGATCGTGATCCCTGTAAAAGAATCCATTACAAAAACAGAATTCTGGGACAGCTGCCTAACTGAGATCAAACACCTCTCAACAGTCTAAACTTAATTCTCAATGCTTCAAAAACGGAATTTCTCCTTATAGCCCCGGAAAACAATAACATCTCCTCAAACCCACCAGCCAACCTTCAAACCTCTCACGTAAGAGACCTAGGAGTTATCATCGACAACCGTCTCAACTTAAAACCATTCATCAACCAAATGACCAAGGATTGCTTTCACAAATTACATATCCTTAAAAGAATTAGGCCACTCTTCCACTCCCAGGACTTCAGAACAATTGTACAAGCAATAATCTTTTCCAAGTTAGATTATTGTAATTCTATTCTACTAGGTCTCTCTGCTTCCCATACCAAACCCCTACAGATGGTGCAGAATACAGCCGCCAGAATTCTGACTAACTCCAGGAGATTCGACCACATCGCCCCAATCCTGAAAGCCCTTCATTGGCTACCTATTCACTACAGAATTATGTACAAGTCCATCACCACCATTTACAAAGTCATCCATCAACACGCCCCGCTAAACTTACAAATTCCTTTCAAAAAACACACCTCCGTCAGACCCATTAGGGAGTGTTATAAAGAATCACTACATGTTCCACACTCAAAAACCTTTCAACACAAATCCCTCAAAGACAGAGCCTTCTCAACGGCAGGACCTCCATTATGGAACTCCATCCCAGCTGAACTGCGTCAGGAACCCTGCCTACCGACTTTCAGGAAAAGGCTGAAAACCTGGCTTTTTAAAAAAGCCAATCCAGACACAGACTGATCCCTGCTACCGTCATCACAAACACATTGTTATCAATGGGTTTAAATAGTAACCATTCACCAACACCAACACTCTATCATCAACCTCATTCACGATTTCATTTTTACCACATTGGAATTAATTTTGCATCTCTGTAAATAATCGCTGTAAATAATTTGCTGTCAGTTAATCTCTCTTTTCTTCTTCTTCCTCTGCTCCCAGTTGTGTACTTCCCTGTTTCATTGTAACTGCAATTCCTGCACCAGTTATAGTTGCTCGAGTTCTCTGTATATTGCACACCCTGTTAAATGTAAACCGGTCTGATGTGACTCCTGTCTTGAAAGCTGGTATAGAAAAATAATAAATAAATAAATTTACTAGGATATCTGAACACCATACTGGCTCCATGTCTTAGCACCTCTGGTCTCATAAGCAAAAACGTTCTCCTACGCTCTTGCGTGGAGCGAACAATATCCGGATATATCCACACAGATTGGCCATAGTATTGAACTGTTCTATTCCTGAAAAAAAACTTTAGAACAAGATTTCTGTCCTGTTCAAAAGCAAAAGTTGCCAGTAATGTGTCTCTTGTTTTAATCTCAGTATGTAGAGATAACTCAATCAGCTCTGAGGTGTTCAAAGATTGCTGTAATGAGTGCTGTGCTTCCTCTTCTCCCGTAGATGAAGCAGTTTTCTTTGAGACAAAGAATACTTTTGTAAAGAATACTTTTGTAAAGAAATAATATATAATATTTCTTTAGGTATCTTTAAGGATTCTAACATATATTCTTTTAACATCTCCGCAGGAGTTAATCTCTTCACAACCGGAAAATTCACTATACGAAGATTTAAATAACAAGTGAATTTTCTATATTTTTGAATTTTCTTTCAACATTTACCTCAGCTTTTATTAAGGTCCCTTGTATATTTTCCATCTTAGTAATTCTTCCTCTAGTTTCTCCATTTTTTCCTGTTGTAGGTTCATCACCTTTCTCAGTGTTCAAGCCTCTTTTATTTTGAGTCCAAAAATGCCTGTGTTAAAGTAGTAACGGCTGATTCAATAGAAACCGTTGCTTTCCATAAGGTATCTAATGTAACTACAGGAGGCTTTTGCAGAGGAAAATACAGGTTTCGTTTGCAACATTACCAGTTCTTGAAGTGCTGTGTCTTCTTCGATATCCCACGCAGGCACAGCTCTTTGGGGTAACGGAGTAGAGGTAGCCACTCCCTCCATTGCTCCTCCAACTCCTCTGAACACCAACTCTCCACTGTCTCCGTCGGGCCGATGGGGGGGGCCTGCTCACTCCTCTCCTCCTGCAAGTCTCGCGATGTTTCCTCCCCCTTCCATTCTAGTCTGGCCTCTCGGCAGCAGGTGGTGTTTCAGGAGCCCCCCGGGCTGAGCATATTTCTTCGACCATAGGGATTGACCCGAGCTCCTGGGTTTCACCCCCTCCCCCACGGTCCTTGCTCCTGGCGTTCTTGGGGTAGGATCAAAGAAGCTCTCAATCTTTGCCTGTTGACTTCCTTCTTCTTTTATGATTAAATTCTCTTTCAGCCGAGCCTTACGCTTCGTATGAGGCATTTTACAGTTTCAAAGTGTTGAGATACTCAAGGTATTATAAATTTCCAGGAACAAGTGCAGAGAGAGCTCCTTAACTGCTTCTCATGTGGCGGCCATCTTGGTCCCAATCTTTTCTTACTGGGAACCTTTAGCACTTTCCCAGATGGTTAGGAGGCTTGGGGGGGGGAGGAGGGGAAGGGTATTTAGTCTTTACACATGTGAACGTTTCTTCAGAGCGAGGAGAAGAAGGAATATTGTTTATACTCTGCACAAATATATCTACCGGATAGAGGAATCCAGAAATATGATTAGCTACAAGGCCTGGTTTACACACAAATCAGTTATACAGATGGGTGATCAAAGGATTAGACTATATGAGCCTGGGGGAATGGCACCGAAATACCGTGACCACAGTTAAATTCGTATCCCTTAATGTCAAGGGATTAAATTCGGGACATAAAAGAAGGCTTCTATTTCAAGAACTGAGCTGATTAAATGCTGATGTGATATACCTCCAGGAAACACATTTGAGAAAACGATTTGAGGACTAATGAGCTCTGATAAATACCCTCATCAGTATGGGCAGCGGCAACAGCAGCTGCAAAGTACACAGGTGTAGGAATTCTAATTCATAAAGACCTTTACTTCGAATTGATAAGCTCATATTCGGACCCCAGTGGCCGCTATCTATTATGAATGTAAAACTTGGGGGGGGGGGGAAATCTGACCACTAATTACTGTTTACGGCCCTACCTCTCAACAGGAAGCCTTCTATACCGCCCTATACACTATGATTGCTGATAAGATGGAGGGGAGTGTGATTCTCGGTGGTGATTTCAATACAATGCTCAACCCCCCATGTTGATAATTCTACGGGGTCTAGCTCAGATACCACCCGAATTAGACAGGCCCTTCAAAATTTAATTACCCTGATATCGGGGATCGATGTGTGGAGATCCCGATATCAGACATCACGCTGCTACTCCTTTTATTCGCACCCACATGATTCATACTCCCAGTTAGACATCTTTTTGATAGATAAAACTAGACTAAATGAGGTACGATTGGTGGAAATTGAACAAATAGTCTGGTCCGACCATGCTCCAATCTGGTTTCAATTACAATATTATGATAAAGGCCTACGCTTTTGGAGACTCAACGACTCATTGTTGGAAGACAAGGAGTTTCAGAGTCAGATTGCTGGGGAGATCCAGGAATATCTGCATTACGATACCGGGGATACTAACCCGGGGAACGTATGGGAATGTTTAAAAAGTGTTTTAAGGGGGACTTTTATTGCTAGAGCTTCGTATGTGAAAAAACAACGGGAGAAAGAACGGCAAAGCTTGTTAACGCAATTGCAAAATATGGAACGTAAACATTTGAGGGATAATACCCGATATCGATCGAAGCAAGCTACTCAGGAGATGCGGGATAAGATAGCTGCACTTGATTCGGCTTTAGTTGCACATCAACTAGAACAATTACAACAGAGGTTTGGGGGGGGGGGGGCGATAAAGCAGGGAAATATTTGGCACAAGCAGTTAAACATCATCAAGCACAGGCTTGATGACATTTAACTCCTTCCAAAGATAAAAAATGCAGAGGGTGACCTTCTAACAGATAACACCTCAATTCGACAAAGGTTTCACCAATTTTATGCTCAACTGTATAGCATTGATCCGACCATTATGGAGGGGGAAATAAATGATTACTTACTAGATACGCCGCTACCAGAGTTAACCACCTCCCAACGGCTATTCTTAGATAAAGACATCTCTTTGGGGGGAAATTCATGAAGCCATTAAGACTTTAAAACCCGGTAAATCACCGGGACTGGACGGTTACACACCGCGATTTTACAAACAGTATTCAACGGTGTTGGCACCAGTGCTCTTGAATTTCTTTAACGCCCTGAGAAATGGGACTAATCTGTCACCACTAGCTAACACGGCAGGGATCACCATACTGGCGAAGCTGGGGAGAGATCCAGCATTATGCAGATCCTACAAGCCTATATTTCTCCTGAATATAGATGTTAAAATAGCTAATCGCCTAAATTGTTTCATAGCTCAACTGGTACACCCTGACCAAGCGGGGTTTATCCCCAGGAGAACCACAGCGGATAATGTTCACAAAATTTTGGACAATATTTGGTATTTGAAAAAATATAATATTCCTACCATAGCACTCTCCATCGATGCCAAAAAGGCATTAGATATGGTGCACTGGCCGTATCTTTTTCGCACTTTGGAGAGAATGGGGATTGGAGCCCCATATCTTCAGTGGCTTCGTCAGTTGTTCAATGATCCCAAAGCTTGCCTTAAGATCAATGGAGGTTACTCCCCTACTTTTACGGTAGGACGGAGAACCAGACAGGGCTGCCCACTATCTCCCCTGCTCTTCACCCTATTCCTAGAACCTTTTCCAATTAATATCAGATATAATGCTGCCATTACAGGGCTTACTGTAGGGCGGATATCATCCAAAATGTCTTTATTCGCCGATGACATCTTAATCCTGCTTACTAATCCTGAATCATTGTTCACGACCTTGACGAGTGAAATGGGGGTTTTTGGCAAAATATCAGGGTTTCGAGTCAACTGGGAGAAGTCTGAGATACTTAATCTTAACATTCCACTATGGGAGACAAAACATTTGCAAAGGCTTTTTCAATTCAAATGGGCAAAAGCACAAAAAAAATACTTAGGAGTTCAACTCAGTACTTCACAATCTGGGTACACAAGCGGATAGCTTGCTTATTACGGCGGTTACTACCCTATACCATTTAAGCCTGATACATCACTTTGAATGCTTATACAGCGTTGTTCTCTGCTTCAATGGCAGGGGGAAATGTGGAAAACAAGATTTTCATTCAGACAACATCCAACAAGGCATTGATCTGTGCAGTCTGGGTAAACAAGCATTGGGGTAACTTGCTTGATGTGGCGGTTACTATCCTTAACCATTAAGCCTTATGCTCACCTTTGATGCAACTCCAACATTACTCTCTGCATCAAAGACAGGGGATGACAGGAAATTTGAATCATCAGTTACCAACAAGGGCCCTGAACTTGGTGGTTGATGAAACAGATAAATATGGGAAAACAAGTGTGGAAGCTTGCTGGGCAGACTAGATGGGCTGCTTGGTCTTTTTTTTGCCGTCATATCTATATTTCTCTATAAACTACATTCCCATGTGGACTAAATTAACTAAGGATATGGAGGAATGGAGTCACTATCATATCTCCTGGTTGGACTGAATAGCAGTCTTAAAAATGATATTACTCCCTAAGCTCCTATACCTCTTTCAAACATTGCCCACTACAATTACCCCATCACAATTGAATATATGGCAGAGGAAATGCATGGCTTTTATTTGGGCTGGTCGGAGATCGCAAGTGGCTAGACGGACCTTATATAAAACCAAGGATCATGGAGGGCTCAGCATTCCTGAGCTTTCCCGGTATTACTGGGCGGCTCAGTTCAAGAAAACTGGTAGGACTGGCATAAAACACGACAACCCAAACAGTGGGTACAGGACTAATCAGGAAATATTAGGGCAAGTCCAGTTATGCAGCCTACTGTGGCAACCTAGGGGGACGTGGATTGTTGAACCAGGGTCTAATCTTCCCCCTTCCATTCTCATCTCTTTAGACTTGCGGCAACAGTTCAGAATTCGTCTACTTGCTAGCACCAGTCTTTATGCAAACAAGGCATTCAGACCTGGTTATGAGAACTTGGCATTTCAAACATGGAAGCGAAAGGGGATTTGGACATGGGGCCAACTTTGGGGACCTCAGGGATTGCGCTCGTTTTCAGAAGTACAGAGGCAATTTGATTTACCTGATTCAGCACTCTACCCCTACTCACAATTGGGCCACTTCGCCCATGCTACTATGATTAGAACCCACTTACAAGTGGGTATGTCCGACTTTGAAAAGATATGTACAAAGGCAGATATGACCAAGAAAGTACTCTCCGTGCTCTATAACGTACTAAGTTCATCTGATGAGGATAAGACAGCACATCAGAGGGCATGGGAGAGAGATCTCCACTTGGAGTGGTCATTCCAGGAATGGAAAGGAATATTTAAAGAATAAGGGAAGGGGTACATCGCCCCCTATCTCATAGAAAACTCTTACAAGTTACTTTACAGGTGGTATATGTATCCTCAAAAACTACATAAATTTATGCCTAAGACTTCTGTTAAATGCTGGCGGAATTGCAAGGCCGAAGGTACATTTATCCACATGTGGTGGGATTGCCTAATTATGAAAGGAGTATGGCAGGGGATATCTCAATGGGTGGAAGAGATGGTCCCAGGCATAGCTAGTATTACCCCGGGACAGGCTTTATAAGGTATTAAATATACAGGGATCTTGTTAGAGAACAATAGACTGATAAACTATGTTACGACAGCCACTCGATGTGAAATAGCAAAATTGTGGAAATCTCTGAGTGCACCAACGACAGCAGTCATACAACACAGGGTGGAAATAATTTATTTATTGTCTAAAATAAGTGTTTAAAAACAAATGTACACTTAAATTCGAAAAGACATGGCAAGCATATCAAACTTGGAAGTCTACTCGCACTCTATGTAAACCGTTGGCCTCAACTGCTCAGACTTCCTCTCCGTGATATCTTCACTTTTCAGATATATTGGGAGACTGGGCGGAAACTTAGCTTTCATCCTTATTCTCCATATTTCTGTTCTTATAACTATGAGTATGATGCATATGTATTGACTGGGGGAGGGGGAGGGATAGGGACGGACAGGTTATAAAAGTCGGATTCTTGAAGAATGAACCACACTCGACTGGTACACTCAATCAGTCTTAGTGATATTTTGTTATGTAAATCACGTTGATTACTATAACGTTATAATATTTTATTCTGTTACTATGATTTGACTATACTCTAATGGTATCTGGTTCACTGTATGCTCTGTTATATTTAAGAAAAAAATTCAAATATAAAAAAAAAAATTTGAAGGGATTGCTGTGTTGTTTCATGTGCTGTCCACCAAGACACACCATCTCCACCCTTCAGCCTGTATGATAGTTATGTTCACTGCTGGTTTCCAACATGATTCTCTTAATCCTATTAGTGTGCTCTCTTTACTGCTATTTTCTAAGGGGTAGATTTTCAAAGGGGGTACGCGCGTACCCCCCGAAAACCTACCCCAAACCACCCTGCATGCGCCGAGCCTATTTTGCATAGGCTCGGCGGCATGCGCAAGCCCTGGGATGCGCGTAAGTCCCGGGGCTTGCATGGAGGGGCGTGTCAGGGGGCGTGCCGGGAGTGACGTGGCGTTTCGGGGGCGTGTTGGGAGTGACGCGGCGTTTCGGGGGGCATGTCCGGGGGGCGTGGTTCCGGCCCGGGGCGTTCTGGGGGCGTGACAGCGGCCCCTGGACCGGAACATGGAGCGCGGCAGCCGGCCCTGCGCGCGCAAAGTTACGCCTGCTGGAAGCAGGCGTAACTTTCGGGTTAGAGGTAGGGGGAAGGTTTTAGATAGGGCCGGGGGGGTGGGTTAGGTAGGGGAGGGTGAAGGAAAGTTCCCTCCGAGGCCGCTTCGATTTCGGAGCGGCCTCGGAGGGAACGGAGGTAGGCTGCGCGGCTTGGCCTGCGCAGGCTGCCGATTTTGGGCAGCCTTGCACGCGCCGATCCCGGATTTTAATGGATATGCGCGGCTAAGCGCGTATCTATTGAAATCCCGTGTACTCTTGTTCTCGCCTGGTGCGCGAACAAAAGTACGCGTGTGCGCAGATTTATAAAATCTGCCCCTAATTGAATAGTGCTAATAATACCTCTCTCTTCTGACCCCCTTCCATACTAACAATCACTGATAACATCTGATCTCACAGCATTGCTCATCAACCACACATGTTATGCAAAACACAAGATATTCAAAATTGTGTAGGCAAAACTGTCACACATCACACAATACCTTTCTGAAAATCTCCTCAAACACTATCACTTCTAACAACAGTCTTGACCTCTCTCCAATTGGATGTATAAAAATGTCACGCCTGCGACGCGTCTGTCTCCGGTTTTAACTTCTCTCATGGGTTGGGTAACGTGCAGTTGATGAGCGACGCTGTGAAATCAGATGTCAGCAGTGACTTAGTATCATAAAGGAATATTTAAAAGAGAATGTTTATCATTTGTATTCCATAATTTTGATTTTGTTTCCCCTGAAGAAGCCATATTTATGGCGAAACATGTTGGCTCCTGCTGTCGGGAACTGAATAGACGTATCTGTGTTAAATAGGGGATTCCATTTGTATCGGTATTGGGTGGGATTGGTGTAGTAGTAATAAAGTGGTTTTAGTGTGATAGGATAAGAGTGAATGGTATGGTTGAGATACGTATGGAGTGAGTGAATTGGAAAAATGTATGTACTGGTTGTTTTTTTTTTTGTATTAAACCTGTATATTTAATTTTTATCTGAGAGACCAAACATAGCACATATTAAAGGAAGTCGCTCCAGCGAAAGTTAACTAGTACAAACGTATAGGAAAGCAGAACACAGCCTTAAAATTAAAATGACAGAACTTGTCTATGATACCTTTAAACAAGTCGCTTTGAGGTCTTTTGTTTCCCCCCCCCACACCCTCTCCCTCCCTGAGCAATCTACCAACAAGCGATGATGAGAAGGAAAGAAAGAAATGTGTACAAGTAGTGCCTATAGGCTGGAAACGATAAAACTAAGAACTATAAAACTAAGAACTAAAATAAAGCTGTCCCATAATAAATCCCACATCAAAGAGAATAGATCATATTGTGAAGTGAAGGGGAAAGCCAGTCCAGATAATCCTTCCAAACTTGGAAATGCATCTCCCTTTTAGCATCAGAGGACATTTTGGTTGTCATGGTCTCAAAGGTTAATAATTTAAACACTTTATTTTTCCAGACGAAAATGTTTAGCAGATCTTCCCCTACCCATTCCGATAATATGGTTTGGTTTTTTTTGCCAGCACAGCAACTTTATCTATAAACAGCTTTCTGTCCCTAGAGATTGAGCTAGAGAGCTCTGTATGACAACCAAAAAGCCAAACTCTTGAGGAAAGTGGTGAAGTCCTCTTAAATAATTTGTTACGAATGAACATATCTGATTCCAAAAGTCAAGGACTGTAGGACAGTCCCAAAAACTATGAGTAAAATCCCCCGTGTCTGCCCCACACTTCTTGCAAAGTGGGGAATCGCAGAGTTTCACTCTATAAGTCGTAGCTGGAGCTAAATAGGATTCATGCAAAAACCTGTATTGAGTTTCCCGTAGGTTAACATTTGCTGAAACGATAAAAATTCCTGGAACATGAGATTAAATTCAGACCACTCCGACCACTTGTTAAACGTCGGAAGAAGTAAATTTTCCTGAGAAATAAAAAGTAATGGGCCAGATTTTTAAACTTATGCGTGGGCGTAGATTTGTTCGTGCAACCCGGCGCGAACAAATCTACGCCCGATTTTATAACGTGCATGTTATGAAATCCAGGGTCGGCACACGCAAAGGGAGTGCACATGTGCACCTTGTGCGCCCGCAGCCCGAGGGGAGCCCCGATGGCTTTCCCTGTTCCCTCCAAGGCCGCTCCGAAATCGGAGCGGCCTTGGAGGGAACTTTTTCTCCGGCCCCCACCCCCCCCACACCTTCCCCTCCCTTTCCCCTATCTAACCCACCCCCCAGCCGTAACTAAATCCCCCCCTTACCTTTGTTGAAAAAGTTACGCCTGCCTCAGGGACATATGCATGCCGCCGAGCCTATGCAAAATAGGCTCGGCACACGCAGGGGGCAAATTTTCTCAGGTTACGCGCATATGTTACATGCGTAGCCTTTGAAAATCTTCCCCAATCTGCGCATAAACTTAGCACAGGATGGAGGACTTTTTTTCCTCCCTCAAGGAAGACCTCCTCAAGAGAGTCTACCTTTCCAAAACCCAGAAACATTTTAAGAATAGAGGATAAATAATGTCTCACTTGAAGGAAAGCATAAAACTCTTTAGAAGACAATTGAAATTGGGATTGTAGATCATGAAAGCTCTTTATCGAACTACAGTCTGGCATTATAAACTGATAAAAGTACTAGAGTTCTTTCTCCTTCCATTCCCAAAAGATCAGGTTGGACATACCAGGCAGAAATTGTGGATTGCCCCAAATGGGGAGATTGTAGATCGATGCAGTACCGTTTTGCACAGGAATGCCCAAACTGAGCAGAAAGACCTAACTAGTAAATGGCTTTTAGCCTCTCCTGGAATATCTGCCCCAGGGATTTGCATCAAAGAGTTCATTGAGAGAGAGCCCCAACACAAGTATAGAGTGTCCTGCGGGGAAAAATGGGAAGTTTCAAATACTCCATCAGATAGATGACGTAACATACAAACTAAATTGTAAAGTAGCATATTAGGACACCATAAGCCTCCCCGATCCATAGGTCCCATAAGGACTTTAATAGGTTTTTGTGCTCTCTTGCCTTTCCAGATAAAAGATTGTATCTCCCTGATATCTTTCCTATGTAGCCATATGGGCAGCATCTGCAGAAGGTATAACCACTTAGATACATCCATCATTTTCACTAAATGTATTCTCTCTATGATAGAGGGAGATCTTGCCATCTTAAGAGACATCTTCAAATTTCTCAGCAAGGGATGAACATTAACCTCAGAGATTTTACTAATATCCCCTGGAATTTTTATCCCTAAGTATCTCATATCTCCCACTACCCATTTTAACAGGAAGCCCCCCACCCACATACTTTTCAAATTGCCCAAAATGTCTAAAACTTCTGATTTGTCCCTATTGATTTTCAGGTCAGCAAATATCCTAAATTGGGTTTGAAGTTGGAGAACCTTATCCAAAGAATCCTGTGGTGTTGTAAGAAAAACTAAAACGTCGTCTACTAAAGCTGCAATTTTAAATTCATAGCTCCCTTCCCCAAATCCATTTATGGTTGCTTCTGCAGCTATTTTCTGTAACAAAGGGTCAATGGAAAGGATATATAGCAGTGGCAATAGAGGACAACCTTGTCGGACCCCTCTTTGTAACTGAAAATCCTCTGATTTATAACCATTGTCAATAATACTAGAACTTGGGGATTTATATAGAAGAGTAACATACTGTAAAAAAAGGGCCCCGTAAAGCCAAATCAACCCAAGACCGAGAAAAGATAGGGCCATGATACTCTATCAAAGGCTTTTTCAGAATCAAACCCTACTACCACGGCAGGAATATTCTTAAGTTTGCACAGAAACATTATTTCAGTACAGGCTGGCCTCCCCTTCACAAAGCCCACCTGATTTTTTGAAATGAGGGAGGGAATGATACAACTAAGGCAATCAGCTAGCACTTTGGATAGTATTTTTAAATCACAGTTTAAAAGCAATATGGGATAAGAAGCTGGGTATAGCCAATACCGGGCTTAGCCAATACCATGATGTGGGCATTATTGAAATGCAAAGGAAAGGAATCCTCCAGAAGAGCCCTCCTAAAATAACTCTCCATGAGGACTGCGATCTGTGGGTTCAGTAATTTATAATAATCATATGAAAACCCATCCGGTCCCGGAGCCTTGCAACATTTGCTTCCCTTAATGACCTGGGAAATTTCCCAAGCCTGGATGGGTCTGTTTAAAAAATCAAGATGCTGATCCGACAATTGAGGGAACTCTAAATTGTGAAAAAAAACCTATTTTCCTTGTCTTCCCATTAGATCTGCGAAGCTTCAGAGGCATATAGTTGCTCATAAAAATGCCAAAATACTGCACATATCTCTGTCCCCTTGGTCACTATGGATCCCTGAACGGTTTCATCTTCTCAATAAAAGACTTCCCTCTCCTTTCCTTGACTACAATGGCTAAGAATTTCCCTCCTTTATTGCTAAAGTGAAAGAGATTATGCTCCAACTTATTCATCATTTTCAAGGTTCATTGGTGAATAAGGGCATTCAAACTCTAAGATAGTTCTATAATCAACTCTTGCCTTTTCACAACCACTCCGGAACCATCTATCCCTTGCCACTGCCAGTTGCCTTTTTAACTGAATAATAGACTTATTCAGCCTTTTAGTCCTGGCAATAAGATAGGCAATTATCTCCCCCCTCATTACTACCTTACTGGTTTCCCAGAAAAGAACCGGAATCTCCTTAGGTTGTTGATTAAAACTCTCAAACTCTTTCTATTTTTTTCTACAAAGAAAAGCCTGAAAATCAACATCATCTTTTAGCCAACGAGGAAACTTCCACCCTCGTTCTCTAAAGTCAATGTCTCCCCGTCTCCAATCTACCCATAATGGGATTTCCTATATCTGCTGTAACAATATTAGAAAACCCACCTTGAGAAATCAGTATATAATCTATTCTAGAAAGAGAATTATGAGCCTGCAAATATGGGTGAACTCCTTGACTCTGGGATGAAGCACTCGCCAGACATCTATCAAATTGTAGTTCTTGGCACAGAAAATCTATACCCTTACCCTTCATTGACCTTGGATGAATCGGTGCCGGAGACCTGTCTAGTTGGGGGTCCCATACACAATTAAAGTCTCCCATTAAATATAGTGTTCCCTTAATATGTAAAACAAGAGTGTTAACCAAGGAGACAAAGAAATGATGATTATATTCATTTGGGGCATAAACGTTATAGATTGTGAATCACTTCCCATTCATTTTACCAATAAAAATAACAAACCTCCTGTCCTGATCCAATATGACCTTTACCTGCCACCCCGACTTTCTTTCTGTTTGTGGCAGCAGAAAAATGACAACTTCCTACCCAGTCCTGGCAAAGTTTATTACTTTCCAATGAGGGATAGATGAGTTTCTTGCAGACCAAGCCACTGAGACTTTAGTACGATTGAGTGCATGTAGTACTTTTTTCCTTTTGATAGGCGAACCCAGCCCGTTGACATTCCAGGAAATAAATTGTAGTTTATTCCCCATTGAAAAACCTGAAATGGTGATGTACATGAAACCGCCCTTTGAATAAATAAAAGTTGACCTTCCAGAGCCCAATTTCCAAGAGAAAAAAATCCTAAGGAAATCCCCTCTGTGCATGAAGAATAAACTTCAACCCATAAGGTACTGCCTCTAGCAACTTTCAAATCCTTCCCCTTAGCCCTACTCCAGATATTTGTCCAGGCATATTCCTAATGTAGGGTACCCATAGTATAAGAACATAAGAAAATGCCATACTGGGTCAGATCAAGGGTCCATCAGGCCCAGCATCCTGTTTCCAACAGTGGCCAATCCAGGCCATAAGAACCTGGCAAGTACCCAAAAACTAAGTCTATCCCATGCTACTGATTCTAGTAATCACTACACACTACCAACCTCATTCCCTTGTGTCAAAGATCCTTAACAACCATAATGCAAGGCAACCCCCTGATGCGCGGCCTTGTGCGGTCGCTATCTTGAGGGCAACCATTCTGTGGCTGTCCCACTTTATAGCTCCCGATTTTATTCTTTATTTGCTTAAATCAACATATTTTTTGTTTTTTTGGCAGGGACTTAAGGCCACGTATTGCCATTGAAAATTTTTTTAATTGGTCGTAAAAACAGTGGATTCTGCAAGCCTATCACAAGATATGAGGGCTGACATACAAAGGAGGAGTGGTCCGATTTTCCAAGACTATTCCACTAAACTAGCGCAAAAAAGAAAAGACTTTAATCCTATCTGTTCTGCTTTAGCAAAAAAAAAACAGGTAAACTTTACCCTCCTCTACCCGATGAAACTCAAAATTTGGCATCAAAATAAAACTTTCACCTTTGATAAAATGCAGGCTGCGAAAGATTTCTTAAATCAGTTGGAGTAAGTACCTATGATTTATTCTCTGCAATGGTTATCTGGTTAGTCCAGCTGCTGTTTTTCATGCTGGAGAAATTTGGAGTATCTCTACAATGTTTTCTGGGCCGCATTGCCTTAACAATAAAGTTACAATTGTTGTGCTCTCTCGATTTGAAGCAGTCCAGCAAGGTCTGGGAGAGAAAGAGCTTCAGGAAACTATTTTTCTAAAAAACTAGCTAAGGTGCTATCCTCAGTATTTTCTTGTATGCTGACAAATCGAATATTTTTGTGTCTAGATCTGTTCTCCAAGTCTTCTACCTTCTCTTCTTGCTTTTTCAATCAGTTTCGTCAGAGAGATGATTTTCCCCCTTAGAGCACTGGATTCATCTTCCAGGACTGATATTCTTCCTTCAATCATGTCTAATCTCGGCCCCATTTCTGTGAGCCTAGACTTAAGTTCTGCTATTTGTTCTGAAAGGGATATGAACCAACTGTCTAGAGCAGCAACAACAGCTGCTGTGATATCAGAGGTTGAATGCTGTGTGCTGCTGAAGAGTTCAGAGAATCTGCAGTGTCCACCATCTTTCCTTCTCTTTTCTAACTCCTTTCAGGGGCATAATCCACGGAGATCTCTGCATATATTTGTCTATCGACATATGCTGTCTTTATCTTTTGGGAAAAAAGATGAGTAGGAACCAGGGTTGCCAAAGGATTCGTATAGAGGGTGAGGGATGGTATGCAGAGCCAGCTCAGACATGTCTGCTCTGGCTCATCGCATCATGTGACCCATGTATTATATTTTCTATAAAGGAAAAGGGGGATTATTTTTGATGTGATGATATGTACAAGTGTATTTATACAATTGTTTAAATGTTATGGGGTTGGAATATAAGGGACTGTTATGTGTAAGCACATGGGTATTAGTGAAGTAAATATGAATTTTGTAATATTATGACTTAGTGCATTTTTATTAATTATGGATTCCTTTTTGTGAATTTGATATTTATGTCTGGTAGAATCTTACATGCATCTTCAATAGTTGAGTTTACCCAGGAGCAAAGAATGACAGAAGTGAATGATAAAGGGCGAAGGGGAGGGAGAGAAGGGTGATCAGCAGGTGACGGGCATTATAACTTTACAGGTTCATAATGAGATACGTAACGCGAGTCCTTTTTTGTCAATTCCAAAGTGTCTGATCATTTTAATCTCAGAAGTCATACATTCCTGGATTATTTTACATTTTCCGTTCATCAGCCTGATCATAAGGTAATGGATGCAGGGCTCTGGTTCTGAAAAGCGAGAAGGACCACAATCAACGTTCAAGCTACATCCATGTCAGGTTTTGCCCCTTTGCGCAGCTTGACAGTCCCCGACTCCCGAGTAGGGCAGCTTTGCAGAACCTGAGCCACCGGCACTGAACACACGGGCCCTGTCGCTTGCAATGTTTTTACTCACAAGAAAATATTTTTATGCGTGTGTCGCTTTTTCTGCATTTTTAGGTTTTCCTATTAAAAAAGTGCCTTTTGTCTTGGTCATGGTCTATCCATCTGTCTGTGACCCCTTTCACTGTGGTACATGGAGGCGCTGTGCCAGGAAAGGATAGAGACCTGCAGTCTGTGCTCAGCCAGACATATCTTGCTGATCTGGGATAACTGATGTAAGAGGGTGCTGTGGTGATGAAAAGCAACCTGGGGCAGCAGGAGCTCTGAAGCCTATGTTTGAGTATGTGTGTCTGGACAACTTGGCAGACCTGTTACAAGAGGGGGGGTCTGCCAGCAAAACAGCCTGCATGAAGCTGCAGCCCATAGACTCATGCCTGGCCAAACAATCCTCCCACAGGAAACAGCATGGCTGGGAGAAAGAACGCAGACACCATTTGTACGCCCTCTGGGAATACAGCCTCTTCAACTTGTTTATATTACTGACTGTCAGTAAATTTACTGACAGGTGACTCACTTGCCTTGCCCCATGTGTGCTGGAGCCCTCCTCCACCCCATTGTTTCATCTTTTACTTGGCCCAATTTGATCATCTTTAATTCCAATTTTCATTTGCAGGCTGATAACACAAAACAGTGTCTTTGGTTTTCCTGGTGCAGATCTCCATTTTGTCCTTTTATCCTACAAAGCTTGGATGGTGCTTAGAGGCAGTCCAAAGAGTGGTTCTGGTAGTGAGCTCAGAGTGCTTGACGGGACTCATTGACGTTCCTCCAAGGCCAGGCGGAAGCCCGTCATTAACCCTTCCGCAGCATGGCCCTGCGTGGGCTTAACTGCACAGAGGGCCAGAAGGCAGGCACCTGAGACCTCACGAGCTGTGGCATCCTGCATGGCACCGCAGCTCCCCAAGGCAGCTTCTAATGAGCACTTTCTGTAAATGCAGCAGCAAATACTGCAAGAGAACAGCTTGCCAGACAACTCAAGCTACTCCCCTCCATAATTAGAAGGGGAGCTAAGAGGCTATTGAGTGCACAGATAATTATAGGAAATTTTATATGAGGGCTTGGTGCACTCTGCTCATAATATGCCCACCATTTACTCGCTACTACTGTGAAAGATTTCTTTTAAACGTTGGGAGGGAGTTAGAAGGGATTGTTTTTATGTTATTCTTTATAGTGTCTGGCAGCTTCCTAGAGTTCAGCACTGAGCCTCATGCCTACCTGCCCTGGCTGCCCTCCTGGGCTCTATGATGAGCCTTCAGTCCCATGCTAGCTGGCTTTCCCCCTTCCCCCAGACAGCTCTGCCGATGTACTAGTTCTGATCCAATGGATCAGGTGCATTCCATTTGTTTGTCAATTTGCATTGTGCTGTAATTGTTTTTTTTTTTTTACAATAGAAAGGCTATAGCTATTAATTGCAAATTTATGATCATTTTGATCACCATCTGTACAATAACTATCCCCCCGACAGAGTCTCCTTGCCTTGCTCTGTTAGTGACGACAAAGTTCTGGCTGCGGATAAAGATGCTGTGGCCAGTATCAGAGGGGGAGGAGCGGCTTGTGAGGCCTCCAGCCTGGTTGCCATTCACACAGCCGGTCCTAAGCTGGAAGATCCGCAGCGGTAGCTGGTGAGCTCCAGTTAGGGGCAGACCCCGTTATTGATTACCTTTGGTTAAATGTGGAATGGGAACAGGTAGGAATTAATTTCACCAATGGGGAAAGAAAAATAATTGAAAAAGTTTTACAGTGAGCTGTGGAGAGAGAACAGTTACAGAACGGGGAAATTATGAACTACTAGATCCCGAAAAGGGGAGGATGGAAGATGGGAAGAAAAAGGACGAAGGAGGAGAGCAAAGACAGGAGAATAAGACTTTGCCACAACAAGCAGCCAGGTACGGCGGGAGCCCTTAGGGTCAGTCAGTGGCGCCCCCTACACTCCGGCAGACTCTGGAAAATGTTTAATATGGGTCCCCTTCTGACAGGTTCCTGAGTCAAACTCATGGGTAGGGAGAGACATCCCGGCGTGCTGAACCTGGAATAGGAAGCAGCAAAGGAACGGCAAGCAGGAGCAGGAAGGAAGCTCGGAGCACAGACGAGATCTGGAGTCTGGAGTCAGGACTGGACTTGCAGACCAGAGGAAGGGCTGGCTGGAAGCAAGGCAGGGACTGGAAACTGCAGCTGGAGCGGGCTGGGAGCAGAAAGCAGAGCTGGAACTGGAGGGAAGAAGCAGAGCTTTGTCGTGTTCATCTCACGGGAGAGCCTGGGTAGTCTTCCAGTTGCTGCGAACAACTTCTTGTTCCCAGCAACCCCATTTCAGCCTGGCTTTGGTCAATCCAGTCCACTGGGGAGAGTGGCCGTCTTTTTCCTTGTTGGTCTCTTATGGCTCCAGGCCCTGCTTATTTCCAGTTAACATAAGAAAATAAGGAATCCAAGCTGGGTCAGACCAAGGGTCCATCATGCACAGCATCCTGTCTTCGATAGTGGCCAGTCAGACTCTAGGAAGTACCCGGCAGATCCCCAAGAGTAGATCCATGTCACCTTCCACTCTCAGGAATAGGGGCTGGCTTCCCAGGTCTGCCTGCTAACAGTGGTTTATGGGCGATTCCTCCAGGAGCTTGTTCAAATCCCTTTCAAACCCAGCTGAGCGAGAAGCCTTGGCTACATCTGTGGAAACAAATGCCACAGTTTTATTGTGCATTAAGTGAAAAAGAAAAAACCCAACGCTTTCTGCTTCCCTGGTTAGCTCTAATGCACAGGTGGCTAACTCCGGTCCTTGAGAGCCACAGCCAGGTCCAGTTTTTAGGACATCCATAATGAGTATGTATGAGATAGATTTGCATACAATGAAGGCAGTGCATGCAAATCTATCTCATGCATATTAAATGTGGATATCCTGAAAACCAGGCCTGTTTGTGGCTCTCAAGGACCAGAGTTTGCCATCCCTGCTCTATTGCTAGGACTCCAGCCATTCATCTCTCAGTTGCTGCTGGCTCAAACCCCGCCATTACCTTTCCATAACAGTATCCCACTATTGCCCCTTCCCAGGTCCTCCCCCCTGCAAAACACACTCAGCACATATGCAGCAAACCTACTACACCATAACAGCACTAACTCTCAGCTCACAAATGGCAACAACAATACCTATACAAAGGAAACATTGCAAATATTACAGCAGGCCTTAGAACACCAATACAGCCCCCTGCTGGGAGGTGAAGACTGGAAAAGAGAACAAGCTGGATCGCTACAGATCCCTGCACAGACAATACACCCAGGCAGAATACCTCACCTCAGTCACAAATGGAGAAAGATAGGCACAAAATACAGAATAAGAGACCACAGACCAGCAACAGAAAGCTGCAGACCAAAACTGAACTGAGAAACCAGACTCTGCATGCAATGCAGCCCAGGAGAAATAGAAACATAAATGCATTTCCTCTTGTGCTGTGCAAAATATAAAGAGATCAGAGATGAACATTTCCCAAAGCTGAGAGAGAAAACCCAAGACTTCCCACAAATGAATGAGCAGGATGTTGTGAACACGGGGCTGGTGGACCCTTGGGCCGGCCTGCAGGAGACTTGGGAAGAACTTCACTGGTCTCGACTGAACAGGCCGGGAGGCAGACTTCGGGCAGGCGGGTAGAAGCGGTTGCACCCTGGAAGCTGGTACTCCCACGGGAGGAACCCTTGGGAGTCCAGCCGCTGGGACTTAGAAGATTCACCCTGGAAGTCAGAGCCCCCCCGGGAGGAGCCCGTAGAGGCCCGACCGCTGGGACTTAGGCGAGGCGGTCGAAGGAGAGGAAGCAGGCGAGTATCAGGCTTGGCTGAGACAGGCAGGAACCCGGCTAGGACAGAAGGCGGGCAGGAATCCGACTTGGGCTGTAGGCAGGCTGGAACCCGGCTTGGGCTAGCTAGCAAGAACCCGGCTTGGGCTGGCTGGCAGGAACCCAGCATGGACCGTAGGCAGGCAGGCGGGAACCGGCAGGCAGGAACTGGCAGGCAGGCAGGAACGGAGTAGCCAAGATGCTGGCTGACTGCGGAGCTCGAGGCAACGGGGGACTGAAGGAACCCTGTTGCAAGGCACTAGTCGGGTGTCCACGGTGGCCCTAAGTAGGCCGTGGCGTCTGACGTCAGACTCGGAGCGGAGCCACCCTCCGGCGGGAAACTGTCTAGAAAAGTGCGGGGCACTCACGAGCGCCTAAAGACAGGCCCGCAATGGCGTCTCCCCCGGGGGGACGCCCAGATCCTGACTCTGCTTCGTTCCCAGCTGGCAGGAACCCTTGAGGTAAGGACTGGGACATGAGCTTCACAGACCGGACCGCAACAGTACCCCCTCCTTTACGCCCCCCCTCTTAGCAGGCCCAGGTTTACCTGGATGTTCCTGATGGAAGGTTTTGAGCAGATCCTTATCCAGGATGTTGCAGGCAGGCTCCCAGGAATTCTCTTCGGGCCCGCAGTTCTCCCAGGAGATCAATTACTCCCATCGACGCTGATTAAACCGGACATCGAGGATTTCTCAGACTTGGTAAGTTATTTCTCCTGGCACCGAGGGATCTGATGAGTCGGGCGCCTTCGAGTGGTACCTGGAGAGGACAAGAGGCTTCAAGAGGGAAACGTGAAAAACGTTATGGATACGCATGGAGGGGGGCAGGCGGAGCCGGTAGGAGAAGGCTCCGATGCGCTCGGCCACACGGAAGGGTCCACAGAACCACGGGGCAAGTCTGAGAGACGGGGCCCAGAACTGCAGGTTCTTGGTACTCAACCATACCTGATCCCCGGGTTAGAAGACAGGAGCTGGTTGGCGATGTTTATTGGCCCACCGTCGAGTAGCAAGAGCGGCTTTCTTCAAATTCTTCTGGGTAGAGGTCCATAAGGAACGCAGCTGGCGAGCAGAGAGTTGTACGGCAGGCACAGAGCTAGGATCCGGCGAGGGCAGAGGAGGCCGGAGTTGCCTCCCATAAACTAGCAGGAAGGGGGAGCTTCCCGTGGCAGAGTGGATGTGGTTGTTATAGGAGAATTCTGCCCATGGGAGCAGCTCAGCCCAGTTATCCTGTCTCTCGTTCACGAAAGAACGTAGGAAGGTCTTGAGCGTGCGATTAGTGCGTTCCGTCTGCCCGTTGCTTTGAGGGTGAAATGCGGTGGGCTGGCTAAGCTGAACGCGGAAGTGTTTACATAAGGCTCTCCAGTAGCGGGCGGTAAATTGCGGGCCCCGATCCGATATCTTGAGGGAGGCCATGGAGCCTAAATATGTGTTGAGTGAAGAGCTTGGCAAGTTCCGGGGCAGATGGCAGGGCTGGCAGGGGAATAAAATGAGCCATTTTAGAAAAACGGTTGACGGTGACCCATACGACTGAGTTTCCCTTAAACGTGGGAAGATCTGTGATAAAATCAGTCCACTCCGACCTAGTGCAGTTTCCAGGCAAAGACAGGGGGCACGCACGTCCCCGGCAGGGGGGAGTGCCTGGCCGAAGGTCCCTGGGGCGATAGTACGATGACCTGCCTGCTTTGGTCTTGAAGGGGGCATCCGTGACTTCCTCACAAATGGCGGGTGTAGCTGGTACAGTATGCGAAGGCCGACGAGCAGGCGGCCTAGGAAGCTTCACACAGTGTTTAATACAGAAAGGACTCCAGTCGGTGATCTGCATAGTAGACCACTGGATGGTAGGCGAGTGTCGTTGAAGCCAAGGTAGTCCGAACACCAGGGGGTGGATAGCCTTTTCCAGTACTAAGAAGGCTATCTCCTCCACATGGATCGCCCCTGTGCGGACCGTCAGCGGGACCGTGGAGGTCAGGATTCGTCCCAGGAGACAAGTACCTTGGATGGAAGTGATCTGTAACGGAACCTCTCATTCCACAGTTGGAATCCCCAGCTGGGTAACTAGTTGTTCCTGGATTATGTTGCCCTCTTCCCCCGAATCCAGGAAGACAGAAGTCTCCAAAGTCCCTCCTGGGTATTCCGCGGTGGCCCTAAGTAGGCCGCGGCGTCTGACGTCAGACTCGGGGCGGAGCCACCCTCCGGCGGGAAACTGTCTAGAAAAGCGTGGGGCACGCGCGCGACTAGAGACAGGCCCGCAATGGCGTCTCCCCCGGGGGGACGCCCAGATCCTGACTCTGCTTCGCTCCCAGCTGGCAGGAACCCTTGAGGTAAGGACCGGGACGTGAGCTTCACAGACCGGACCGCAACACAGGACAAGCTCTATATAATCCTGAGAGAAAAAGTAGCAAAGTTTGTGGGATCCTGCCAGCAGGCCAGAGAACTATTTTCAGAGGCGGCGCAGATCCTGGGGTTTGAAAGTTCTGCTGGGAGTGCAGTGTCACTCGAGGGCTATGTTTAGCTTGCGTTAAAGCAGGCGTTTCCGGGGCCGTGTGAAATGTACCTGTCTAACTGAATTTTCAGGGTGTCATTCTCCCCCAGAACCGCAGCTACACCAATAGCAAAAGGGAAACGTCCGTGATTAATTTTGTGCCCGTGCTCCTTTATCCAGGTAAAAAAAAGTGTCTGAAACCCCCTCCCCCTGCAGGAGAGGGAGGCGGAGTTAGGTCAGGGAGGCAGTAACAAGTAGTTTTGCATTTTCCACATGTGCAATGATTTCCAGGGAAAACGCATCTGTAAACACAGCGGGGCAAATCTATGCGGGTACTTTTTCCCCCCTGGATACGTTTTTAAAAGGGGCAATGCTCAGAGGCAGTGCAGAGTCTGCAGGGACAAGTACCCACGGACCGTGCAATGACACGAGCGCTTTGGAAAACTTAACCCTTGCCAAGTGCTACTTCAGCATCACAAGCACAAACTGTCAAGCCAAGAAAGTTTCTTGAACTGGGTGCAGAGAGATTTCTCTTTTCTTTCCTTTTTTTTTTTTTTTTTTTTACTTTTGTAAATATTAAAACCAAATGTGACGTGAGGGTGGTCAAGGGGTTCAAGCGGTACCACTGGCAACCAGGAGAGAAAAAGGCGACCTTCCCACATCACTCCTCGAAGCCATAAGCCACGCGCACATCCCCCTTGGCCAGGAAAGGGCTTGGGGGGGGGGGGGGGGGGGGAGGGCAGAGGTCAGCAAAGTTTCACCTTCACCGAGGTCCTGTTGAGTGCTTGGGTCCGGGAAACAACACTGGAATCTGAAAAATATTCCTGGAAAAGTAAGCACCCTTTGTTGGTAAAGGGTGCAAACTTGTAGCACATCAACTGGCCCCGAGGAGCAAATAAAAAAATGGCAAAAAAAAAATAAAGTTTATGTAAACAGTTCATGTTACCAAAAGGCAGAGGGGCCAAAATTGGCTTCATAAAAGCCCCATACTACGGGGTGAAAATGTCTTTGCAGAGGGCCAGCATCACAAAGAACTGGCAACTGGTGCAGGGAAGAGGGATTCAGTTTTGTAAGGAACTGGGGAACCTTTTGGGGGAAGGGGGGAGACTTTTCCAAAAGAACGGGCTTCATCTTAACCAGAGAGGAACCAGACTGCTAGCGCTAACCTTTAAAAAGAAGAGAAAGCAGCTTTTAAACTAGAAAAAAAGGGAAAGCTGACAGTCACTCAGCAGTGCATGGTTTGGAAGGAGGTATCTTCAATGACACAGGAGACTAAGGGCATCCCAACAGAGAGGTTCCAATAAAAACAAACGTAGTCGAACCAAGATGGCCGACCTGTAGGTCGCCTCAGAGGAGTTCTCTTTACAAACTTCATATCTTTGGTGATTTCCTTGATTTTTCAGTGCCTGAGGGATGCCGCACACTAAGCGTAAAGCGAAACTTAAAAACATTGTACCTGAGAAAGAAGACAGCATCCAACAGGCAAAAATAGAGAGCTTCTTCGCATCGACTCCCAAACTACCAGAAGCGAGGGCCGCTGAGGGAGAGACCCTGGAGCTCGGGTCTTTCCCAATGGCTGAAACAATATCGCTGAGCCCGGGGGCCCAATGACGCCATCCTCGCCCCGAGGACAGAGAGGAATGAATGCAGAAAATCTGCCGAGTCCAGTAAAAGAAGGAAGGAGAGGGACGGTGTCCCCTGATCCGGGCGGTGAAGGCGGGGAAAGTGCGTCGGAAAAAGGTGAAAGAACTCCTGTCTGAGAATTAATTCTCTCCTAGGACCCCCACTAAGGCTCCACCGGAATTTAACAACGAGGTTAACACACAGACAGAAGAGATGAATATCATTCAGGGAACTGTTTTTGCTATTAGGAAGCCACCAGTTGTGACTCTAGAAACTGTCTGGAATGCATTAACATCTATAGAGTCAGCGATTTCATCGCTATCTAAGGCATTTCTAGAAATGAGTAAAAAAGGAGCGAATACTGAGAAGATTGTTCTTCAACATCAAGAAAAGATTGAGAAAGTTGAAATGAAAGTAACATTGATGGAGAAAATTCAAACTAATTTAATCAAGTCTGAAAATATGATGGAAAAAAGTTTGAGAGAGCTGAAAATTCCCTTAGATTTTTGAATCTAAGAGTAGTAAACTGTCCTGTTTTGAAAAAAATGTCACCAGCTGAATCGTTTAAAGTTTACCTGATGGAAGTTCTTAAAATTCCAAAGGAGGTGAGGCCAGTAATTACCAAAGCTTTGTTCATCTCACGAAAACCTTTGAATACTAGAGATATAGATGCAAGGAGACAACAATCTATGAACATTACTGAAATTCTTGAATTATCTTTTCAAATAGAGATTAAAACAAGAGGGACTATTCTGATATCTTTTGCATTCGAACATGATAGAAATATGGTATTGAAATTCTTTTTTAGAAATAGAATGATCAAGTATTACAGACAGAATATCTGGATCTTTCCTGATATTGTACAATCCACCCAAGAGCAAAGGAAAGCCTTTTTGCAAATGAGACTGGAAGTGACAAATCGGGGGGCTACTATGATTCTGAAATACCTGTGTAGATGTGTATTGAAATATAGGGAAAAGACATATATATTTCTAGAGCCGGAACAGCTAAGGGGCTTTCTAGATGGGAAAACTGGAAGTGTGTAAAAGGATAATGGGATAGTCTTGTCTTACAGTGAAGTTAATTTCTTATGATGGTTGAAATGCTGATGAGCTCCATATTTCCTTTAAAATCTTGGTTCCCAAATTACCTTAGATAAAGAGAGATTTATGTTATGTATGTTTATAACATATTTTGCCATTTGTTTGTTGTATTACGTCTGAAAATTAGATGTATAAACTCTCTATCCCTTAAATAATTGATATTGTATTATATCTGAAAATGCAAAATTAAAAATTAAAAAATAAAAGAAGCAAACATAGTCCATGTGCCTATAAATAAAGAATCACCTGAGCTAAAGAATTCCAAATTATCCCAACAACTGAAAAGCAGGTTAATATAAGCAAAAAAACACACTTTGAAATGTCTGTATGCCAATGCCAGAAGTCTAAGAAGTAAGATGGGAGAGTTAGAGTGTTTAGCAGTAAATGATGATATTGACATAATTGGCATCTCAGAGACCTGGTGGAAGGAGGATAACCAATGGGACAGTGCTATATCAGGGTACAAATTATATCGCAATGATAGGGAGAATCAACTTGGTGGGGGTGTAGCACTTTATGTCCGGGAGGGTAGAGTCCAACAGGATAAAGATCATACAAGACACTAAATGCTCAGTAGAATCGATATGGGTAGAAATCCCATGTGTGTTGGGTAAGAGTATAGTGATAGGCAGTGGCGGATTCATGATGTCGAACCGGCCCGGGTATTTGCCGCCCAGGCCGGCCCAAGACACATCACGTGGTCTGCCGAGCACGGCTCTGTCATGGCCGCACACGGCAGACCATGTGACTGGAGCGATCGGCCCACCGGGGGATGCCTGATCCCCCGGTGGGCCAATCCGCCCCTGGTGATAGGCGTATACTACCGTCCACCTGGACAGAATGATGAGACTGACAGTGAAATGCTAAGAGAAATCAGGGAAGCTAACCAATTTGGCAGTGCAGTAACAATGGGAGATTTCAATCTGAAATGTAATGCTCCCCCACTGGCCCCTTCCTTCTGACATATATAGCCAGGCATGGAAAACAAACCTAAATCTGAAGGTCAAATACCATTTTGGAGAGCAAATACTTGCAGGAAGAGACTTTGGGCTTGGGGGAGTCTTCATCTCTGATGACCTCAAGGTAACCAGTTACTGTGACAAAGAAATTAGGAAAGCCGACTGAATACTTGGATGCACAAGAGAAAGGTATCCTGAGGAGTTTTACTTCTCTAGAGGTCCCTGGTGAGACCCCCCCATCGTGAGTGCTGTGCTCAGTTCTCCAGATTGCATCTACAGAAGGATATTGAGGAGGAGGAGGAGGCAGATCAAAGGAGACCACCAAACTGGTATATGGCCAACACTAAGCGCCACAGAGAGAAAGAAGGGAAAAGGAACGATGAATGAAAAGTGGTGAAGATGTCATCCTAAGAAGCTGAAGGAAGGATTGAAAGGAATTGCAGAAAATAACTTTTCCCTGAGAGCAGAGTTCCACAGGAACCAAAAAAGCGGCAGTGGGAGGGAGAGCACAAATCAGGCAAAGTGGCCCACATCTG
The DNA here is from genome assembly GCF_901001135.1 of Rhinatrema bivittatum. NCBI lineage: Eukaryota > Metazoa > Chordata > Amphibia > Gymnophiona > Rhinatrematidae > Rhinatrema > Rhinatrema bivittatum. Next base: position 168,879,738 of record NC_042622.1, on the reverse strand, counting down.
CCGAGTTTCTTTCCCAGTTACCAGCTTAGTCCACACAGATACTTAGAAATAAAGGGGCCAATTCTGAAATATTTTGGCTACTAACTTTTGGAGTTAGGCTCCTAAATTGGCCCTTTTGAAAATTTACTAGGGCCGAGTCTCTAAAATTAAGAACCTAAAAAAGTGAGTGGCTCTAGGGGTGGAATTAGTAAAAGATAGTAACACAATGGCAGAAAAGGACCAAATGGTTCATCCAGCCTGCCCTGCAAGTTTCTTATGGTAGTAACTGCCGCTCCATGCAGGTTACCCCCATGTTTCTGTTAAGGGAAGTAACTGCTGCTCCATGCAGGTTACCCCCATGTTTCTGTTAAGGGTAGTAACTGCCGCTCTGTGCCAGTTACCCCATGTTTCTGTTAATGGTAGTAACTGCCGCTCCGTGCCGGTTACCCCATGTTTCTGTTAAGGGTAGTAACTGCCGCTCCGTGCCGGTTACCCCCATGTTTCTGTTAAGGGAAGTAACTGCTGCTCCGTGCAGGTTACCCCCCATGCCTTCTGTTAAGGGTAGCAACTGCCGCTCCGTGCCGGTTACCCCGTTTCTGTTAATGGTAGTAACTGCCGCTCCGTGCCGGTTACCCCATGTTTCTGTTAAGGGTAGCGACTGCCGCTCCGTGCCAGTTACCCCATGTTTCTGTTAAGGGTACCAACTGCTGCTCCGTGCAGGTTACCCCCATGTTTCTGTTAAGGGTAGTGACTGCCGCTGCTTGTAGGTTACCCCCATGCCTTATGTTAAGGGCAGTAATGTTTACATTAAAAACCAAGCAACTGTCTAATCCATAACAAAATTACTGCCAGCAACATTTTTATGGGGGGAAGAGCCTTATTGACGATTCATACAATGCTGCTTGAACCTGCTGTGCTTTTGGACTTGGCTGTAGAAGCAGTCCTATGCTTTTTCCCCTAATGTCTGAGTATCAGTACTCCGGACTGTAAAAGTCAGGGCCCAGCACTGGCTGTCATCTGAATCCAATTCCTCTTTTACCCCTGCTGTTGAAGCAGAGAGCGACGTTGCAGTTAGGATGGAGAACCCAGTTATCTTTTTTGGACACTATTGATCATCTACTCTCTCATCACGCAGAGGGGAACATAATTCTTGGGGGAGATTTTACCATCACTAGGGACCCCAAACTTGACAACTCATCGAAATCGCAGACAGCTCTATTGGGTGTGCGCAAAACTTGGCAAGCCTTCCTAACCCGCTGGAACTTAGTGGACATATGGCGCAGATATACCCAAAATCCAGGTCTTATACCTATTTCTCTCAACCACATAATACCTACTCCCGTATAGATTACATTTTATTGACGCACATATTCAAAATCTTGTTGGAGAGGTGGGTATAGATAGCATAACATGGTCAGACCATGCCCCTATGTGGGCAGATGTGCATCTTAAGGACATAGATGGTGGGCTACGCACATGGCGTCTTAACGATAGTCTACTAAAAGACGTTGATTTTGTTAAACAATTGGACTCACACATACGGGAATACTTTCATCTCAATAAGTCAGACAAAATGTCCGCCTCGATGCTTTGGGAGTGTTCTAAAGCAGTTGCTAGGGGGCTATTAATTTCTAGAGCAGCTTTCTGTAACAAGGAGAGGGAGAGAAAACGCAGATCGTTGATAGCGGAAATTGCCCAGCTGATCCAACAACACGTTTCCACTAACTCGCCTTTAACTTGCCAGCATCTTTTACGGACGAAAGACTCACTAAGGTCACTTGATGACACCTGTGTTAGTCATCAATTAAATATGCTCAAACAAAAATATTTTGAGGGGGGCAACAAAGCGGGGTGACACCTTGCGTGGAGTGTGAAGGTAGCCCAAGCCCATACCTTAGTGGCTAAGATTAACAACTCAAAAGGTACATTGGAGACTGCCTCCGAGGGCATTTGCAGTAGTTTCTCCGATTTTTACGCTGAGCTATACTCCCAAGATGCATCAATTCAAACCTCTAAAATTAGTGAATACTTCGATTTAGTGGTCCTACAGGAACTCTCCCCGGAACAGCAGGTAAGAACATAAGAACATAAGAACATAAGAAAATGCCATACTGGGTCAGACCAAGGGTCCATCAAGCCCAGCATCCTGTTTCCAACAGTGGCCAATCCAGGCCATAAGAACCTGGCAAGTACCCAAAAACTAAGTCTATTCCATGTAACCATTGCTAATGGCAGTGGCTATTCTTAGAAGCACCAATCACTACAGCCGAAGTCCTTCTTGTTATAAAAAATGTAAAACCGGGCAAGGCACCGGGGTTGGATGGCTTCACGGGAGAGTACTATCAGAGATTTGCTTCCACTCACCGATATGTTTAACTCACCGAGGGAGTCTGATTCTATTGCCTCAGATACCAACACGGCAGGAATTTCAGTTACAGCAAAGCCGGGCAGGGACCCGATACACTGTGGATCCTATAGACCAATCTCTCTAATTAATTTGGACTTAAAAATATTAGCTAGAGTCCTTGCTGTGAGATTAAATGGGATTTTACCCAGATTGGTCCACACTGATCAGGTGGGGTTTGTTCCGGGTCGATTCGCTGCGGACAATGTTCCTAGGATAGTAGATATCATAGAGTTTGTTCAGCACTATCATATACCCTCAGTTCTTCTATCACTAGACGCTGAAAAGGCATTTCACCTTGTCCATTGGCCCTTCCTATTTAAGACACTAGAGTGCATGGGCTTTGGTAACTTCTTTGTTACATGGCTAAAGAAGCTCTATGATCACCCGTTGGCCAGAGTAAAAATTAAACGGCAGCTACGGGGCGACGTTCCCCATAGGCCGTGGCACGCGATGCCCATTATCGCCCCTGCTATTTGCACTATTCCTTGAACCCTCTACAACGCGTATTCGGGCGGCTCCCTCCATCGTGGGCATCCGCAAAGGACAACAGCATTTCAAAATCTCACTGTTCGCAGATGACATTATGCTTACCCTTACGAACCCTTCCTTGTCCCTACAGGGAGTTATGCAAGAACTGAGGGCTTCTAGTGCTGTTTCGGGCCTCAAAGCTAATTTTGATAAATCTGAAATTTTGAATATTAATCTCCCTCCTCAAGACATTGCTCCTTTAAAGACGTATCTCCCCTTCAAATGGGCCAAAACAGCATTAAAATATCTGGGAGTTCGTATTGGAGCTAATGTTAGTCAATTATTCACACTGAATTATACACCCCTCATCCAGTCCATCGAAAACGACCTTAATAGGTGGTCGAGGAACACACAATCCTGGTTAGGATGCATAACCATCATTAAAATGAGTGTTCTCCCTAGTTTTTTTTATATTTCTTTACAACCATCCCTATTCTAATACCATCCTCTGTAATACGTAGGTGGCAGCAAAAGATTTTGGGGTTTATTTGGCACAAGAGATGCCCCCGGTATCTAGGTTCACGTTATATTTACTTAAAAATAGAGGTGGGCTGGGAGTCCCAAACCTTATGTGGCACTACTGTGCGGCTCAATTACGAGCTCTTTTCGTAATTCATAACACAAAAAACGTTCCACAATGGGTCCTATTAGAACAAACAGTAATTGGGGAAATATCGCTCTCGGCACTCCCGAGGCAGCCTAAGACCACCTGGAAAGCGATCTCCTAGATACCTTTTGCGTTGATAGGAAAAGAACCATACACTCCCCTCACGCATCTTTTTGAAAACGCTATCTTTCCCCATGCTTCCAGTTCCAAAGCATCCCAATTATGGGTAGATGAGGGCAATAAATGTATTGACCACCTACATATACAGGGGTCCTTAATGACGAAGGAGGAACTTAGCTCATGTTACAACCTGGGGCAGGTGGACTTTCTAATGTATGCCAAAATCTATCATTTTGTAAAATTGGCCACCAGAAACGGCACACTATGCCTTACTGTCTCATTATTTGAAAACTATTGTATGAATGTACATTATATGAAGAGTCTTATATGAAAAATATACACCCTTTTGCTTGGGAGGACATTAGTGCAGCCCCGACAACAGGAGATCTGGAAAGCAGACTTCAGACATAAGAACATGCCATACTGGGTCAGACCAAGGGTCCATCAAGCCCAGCATCCTGTTTCCAACAGTGGCCAATCCAGGCCATAAGAACCTGGCAAGTACCCAAAAACTAAGTCTATTCCATGTTACCGTTGCTAGTAATAGCTTAGCAGAAGGAGAATGGGCACAGATATTCACATCAGCCTATAAATGCTCAATCTCAGCGAATCTACCAGAAAACTGTTACAAAATGCTGTATCGATGGCACTACACACCCTGCCATTTACATCGCTTCATACCCACTATCTCTGAGGCTTGCTGGAGGCAGTGTGGGGGAACTGGTTCTTATTATCATATCTGGTGGCAATGTGGGAAGATAAGCAGTTACTGGTCGGAGATCTTTAAGTGGCTTTCATCCACAATACATTTACCCTTAGTGGTGGAAGCGTGGCATGCATTACTGACATTACCTATAGAGTCTCTGAATAAAACAACACAGCGTTTTATACAACAGGTGTTTATTGCAGCTCGAACTGAGATTTCAGTCCATTGGAAAAAGTGTTACATACCCAGTTTAGCTAAAGTCTTACAGAGAATACACGGTTATTACCAACTGGAACGTCTCACTGCGATCATTCACGACCGTATGAAATCATTTCACATGATATGGGGTCCCTATACTAAGTGGCTCGAGGAACAAGCTTAAGGGAAGCTCCTGACTAACAGTTATGATTTTACAGCGGGACATTGATCAGAAGTATTTACTTTCAGGATCCTTATGCAATGCTCTGTAGATGGAATGAGGAAATCATTCTTTAAACTGCTTTGCATCCTTTAATGTACTGCAACCATCCAATCACCATTTGCTTGCTTATAATCTGTTGCCGGTGGGGGAAGGAGGGGAGGACGGGAGACTTATGGTATGAAACTTTAAGTGATTGTATGTAATTATTCATCATATCTGGCATACTGTTGAAGTTAATTGGTTAATTTGTTTCTTTGGCAATTGCTGTAATTGTCTATTTTTTTGGAATCACTTAATACAAAATGTTTAAATACAAATCCTGCTGTTGCTCCTTGTGACCTTGGGCAAGTCCCTTTACCCTCTGTTGCCTCAGGTACAAAAATTAGATTGTTAGCCCTGTGGGGATAGGGAAATACCTCCAGTACCTGAATGTAATCCGCTCTGACGTGTACTTTGAAGTGCCGAAAAGCGGACTATAAAAAATCTAAATAAATAATTCTTTTAAGTTCCTGTGCTGGTCTGTAGGGAAGACCTTAAGGCAAACGTCACTACGAAACAGATGACTGAGGGTCCATGACCTGTAGACTACGTTGTGGCAGCAAAGGATCCACAGATATGGCACCTCTTGGGTCACTGACTGTGAAAGACAGACGGAGAGGGGAATATGATTCAGAGGAGAGGGAATGCACGCCGGAGGCGGTTTCTGTGCTGCTCAAAGTGCACTTTGGAAACGAGACGCTTGGAAGTGGGCTCTCCGTGCTCCCGGCTGAGCTCTGTGGTCTGATTCCTGGGTTTTGTTCTCCATGAAAGGCTTGTGAAGTTCAAGCTGGGCACTATGTGCTCAGAACATTAATTCTCTGATGAAGTCATAAGCAGAGAGAGCAATCCACAGTCAACGGGCAGCAACCAGCGCCGTGCTGGAGGTGGTTGCTGGAAGTCGCTTGTTGAATTATTGCTCCTAATTACAAATAAAACTGGCAGGACCTGAGGGGGTAAAAACTGAGCCAAGACTCTTTTCTTTAAAGAGTGCATATGGTACTATGGATGAAATTTTGGGGCTTACCACATTTAAAACTCTGCTTTAACTATACTGCACATGCAGCCCCTGCCCACTGGCAGCGAGAGCACCCCCTAGCCCTTCAATCCCTGGAAACCACTGGAATCCCAGGAATACAAAACGTGCTGAGGACAGGGGGAGGGGAATTAGTCTCCCTTCCAGGAAGAGCCACCGAACTCCTCATCTGTCATCTGCTGCCTCCTCAGTGGTAAATGAGGTGGGGAAGAGGAGCCTTAAAAAGATACAAAATCCATCGCTAACTGTGGGGGGCGGGTGGGGAAGTGGTGAGTGACCCCGATTTTCTCAGTGGGGTTCTCGAACTTCCCTGACACATGCCCGACTTTCCAGAAGCAGAGCTAGAACCATACACCCCCAGATAAGAGGGAGCAGGTCCCCTGCTATCCACACTTCTCCCTGACAGACCAGCAGAGGGCTGGAGGTTTTCAGGCCCATGGACAGGCACCAGGAGACAGAAGTTTGGGTCTAGGCTGCAATCTCTTCTTTGCAGATTAGTGAACATACACCCATGCACTCCAGGCCAGCGCTCCACATACCCCAAGCCCCGTACTGACATATCAAAGCGCCTTGTTCAGCCACATTACTTCATTCTTCACTGCCTTCCACTGTGGTTGCACTCGCGGACCTCCCTGGTATGCGGCTTATGGCTTCCACTGCCCCATTCAAATACTTCCACCCCTTTCCAGCTTCCCTTTACTCGACTTCTGCTGCATTTGCATTCGAGTTGCAATGCGGCCCTGGCACCCGCGCCTTTATCACATGCATTGTTCCAGAGAAGGGATTTCTTTGCCGAGAAGGAACAAACATGAAAAGAAAACTTCTACAATACCCTGTTCACATCTGTTATGGCAACGGTAAGCAAATCACACGATCTATGCAAACTTCAAGAAGCTGCCTGTTGATTAAGATTAGCTGAATTGAGAAACATAGAAACATAGAAATGATGACAGAAGAAGACCAATAGGCCCATCCAGTCTGCCCAGCAAGCTTTCACATTTATTTTCTCATACTTATCTGTTACTCCGACTGCTGAGTTCAGGGCCCTTATTGGTAGCTTTTTGATTCTAATTTTCTTCCACCCCTGCCATTGATGCAGAGAGCAGTGTTGGAGCTGTATCAAAGTGAAGTATAAGGCTTAATTTTTGAGGGTAGTATCTGTCATATAGAGAAAGTTACCCCGATGTTTGTATACTCATACTGCTCAGATCAATGCCTTGTTAGATGTTGGCTGGATGTAAATCCTATTTCTTCATTCCCCTCCCTGCCGTTGAAGCAGTGAGCTGCGCTGGATATGCCTTCAAAGTGAAATAACAGGCTTAATTGGTTCGGGGTAGTAACTGCCGCAACAAGCAATCTACACCCTCACTTATTTGTTTACCCAGACTGTGCAATTCAGTCCTTGATGGTTGTTGTCTGATCATTAAAACCTTTCAAGTGTCTGAATGTCTGTATCATATCACCCCTGCTCCTCCTTTCCTCCAGGGTATACATATTTAGATTCTTCAATCTCTCCTCATACGTCATTCAATGAAGACCATCTACCTTTTTGGTCGCCCGTCTCTGAACTGCCTCCATCCTGTCTCTGACCCTTCGGAGATACGGTCTCCAGAACTGAGCACAGTAATCCAGGAGAGGCCTCACCAAGGACCTGTACAAGGGGATAATCTCTTCCCTTTTCTTACTAGATATTCCTCTCTCTATGCAGCCCAGCATTCTTCTGGCTTTAGCTATCGCCTTGTCACATTGTTTCGCCGACTTCAGATCATTAGACACTATAACCCCAAGGTCTCCCTCCTGCTCCGTGCGCATCAGCCCTTTACCCCCCATTGAATACATTTCTTTCGGATTTCCACACCCCATATGCATGAGTCTGCACTTCTTGGCATTGAATCTCAGCTGCCATAACTTCGACCAATCTTCCAGCTTCCTTAAATCCCGTCTCATTCTCTCCACGCCTTCTGGCGTGTCCACTCTGTTGCAGATCTTAGTGTCATCCGCAAAAAGACAAACCTTACCTTCTATCCCATCCACAATGTTGCTCACAAAGATATTGAACAGGACCAGTCCCAACACCGACCCTTGCGGCACTCCGCTCATCACCGCTCTCTCTTCCGAGTAAGTTCCATTTACCACCACACATTGTCTTCTGCCTTCAACCAGTTTGCTATCCAGGCTACCACCTTGGCACTCACACCCAAGCTTCTTGTTTTGTTCACAAGCCTCCTGTGCGGGACCATATCAAAAGCTTTGCTAAAATCCAAGTAGATGACATTGAGCGTTCTTCCTCAATCCAATTCCTTAGTCATCCAATCAAATAAAAGTCGATCAGATTTGTCTGACAGGACCTTCCCTTGGTGAAACCATGCTGCCTTTGGTCCATCAATTCTGCTGCTTGTAGACAGTTCACTATTCTTTCCTTCAGCAGCGACTCCAATACTTTTCCCACCACCGAGGTGAGGCTAACCGGCCTGTAGTTTCCAGCCTCCTCTCTGCTCCCACTCTTGTGAAGCGGGACCACAGTCGCTCTTCTCCAATCACTCGGCCCCACTCCCGTTTCCAGGGATCTATTGAACAGGTCACACAGCGGAGCCGACAGCACATCTCTGAGTTCCCTCAGTATCCTGGGATGAACCTCATCAGGCCCCATGGCTTTGTCCACCTTCAGTTTTCCTAGCTCTTCCCATACATTCTCTTCCGTAAACGGAGTTTCATTCATTCCACTCCCCTCCAGTTTCTTGTTAACTAGCAACGGTCCTTCTCCCGGGTCTTCTTAGTTAACACCGAACTGAAGTATTCGTTTAGGGGCGGATTTTAAGAGCCCTGCTCGCCTAAATCCGCCCAAAACCGGGCGGATTTAGGCGAGCAGGGCCCTGCGCGCCGGTGAGCCTATTTTACATAGGTCTACCGGCGCGCGCAGAGCCCCGGGACTCGCGTAAGTCCCGGGGTTTTCTGAGGGGGGCGTGTCGGGGGCGGGGCCGAGCGCCGTGCCGTTTTCGGGGCGTTCCGGGGGCGGGCCCGGGGGCGTGGCTACGGTCCGGGCGGTCCGGGGGTGTGGCCGCGCCCTCCGGACCCGCCCCCAGGTCGCGTCCCGGCGCGCTAGGGGCCCGCTGGCGCGCGGGGATTTACGTCTCCCTCTGGGAGGCGTAAATCCCCGACAAAGGTAAGGGGGGGTTTAGACAGGGCCGGGGGGTGGGTTAGGTAGAGGAAGGGAGGGGAAGGTGAGGGGAGGGCGTTAGAGGATTCCCTCCAAGGCCGCTCTGATTGCAGAGGGGGTAGTAGTATATATGGTGACGCCCCCTCGAAGCTTGTGCTGACTCCATCTGCTGGATTGGGGACATAACCCACGGTCTGGACTGATCCATGGTACTACAGGAACGAAAATTAGCAGGTAAGGAATAATTTTCTTTTTAGGTTGATTTCATTTCAAACAAAACAAATCCCTAACAGCTCTAAAACACCTGAATATTTTTTAGCTTTTTATTTTGGCAAATAGTGCCCACTATTTCCCCAACAAATGTCTGAAAAACAGCCCCCTGCATCCCCCACTACCCCCTTATCTCTTCCATAGCAATGGTGCAAGGGTGAAAGGAGCAGGAGTGATCCCAAGTCACTACTGCCCCACTGATTCTGCTTTAAAAAATGGAGCAGACTGGCCCTGTTTTATGGCCTGAAGCAATCTGACTCTAAAACAAGTTTTATGGCCGTAAAATATGGTGCCTGCTGGCCCCAAGAACGGTGCCATCTTTAAGGTGGAACTGGCAGGGCAGGAACAACCGAGGATCAGGGAGCGGGGATGCTCCTGCCCCTTTCACTCTTGGTCCAGCATTATGGAAGGTGGTACAAGCATTTCTTTTTGTTTTGTTTTTTAATTTAATGCTTATTTTGGTTTGGTAAATGAACTGAACCAAAATAAGCATTAAACAAACTTGACAGAGGCAGGTGGCACCTTATAGACTAACCGATTTATTGCGGCATGAGTTTTTGATGAAGTGTACTCTATTCCTCTAGCCTCTGTCATTTTTGTTGCTCCAGACTAACATGGTTACCCCTCTGGAGATATTAAACAAACTGAATCCTGAAAAAACTCCCCACTAAAACGAAATGGAAAGCTTACACCGCACATCCCCACATGGCAGCACTGAAGATTCTCAGAACAAAATGTCATTGTGCAATGTGGGTTATAAATATTTTAAATAAATAAGAGACCCTCTCTGACATCACTCTGTGCCCCAACACTCTTCCTCCTCCCTAGGGCGACTGAAACATCCACGCTTCCCTTCCCTCCTCTGTGTGCCCAGGATCCCTGCTGCTCTCCCAAGCTCAGGCATTTCCCTGTCAATAAACAAACAGCAGGGTCAGGAATCTTGCTTCTCCGCATCGGAAACCAAACACAATATCAGGACTCCTTTGAAAAAAATAAAAATAAAAAATTCATCTTTTGCTGTCAGGTCAACCAGAGGCATCTGTCTCAGGGGCCGCTCAGCAGTGTTGTGTTTCTGCTGGCCAGTCCATCCTGAACATCCTCCTCTCTCAAGACCTCTGACCCATTAACAACTAATGGATTGGGGGATGAACTCAGGGGTGGCCCTAGTACTACACATGAACCGGAGGGAAGAGAGGAGAGGGCTCCATGCGCAGGAGGTGAGCCTCTTACAGTGGAGATGAGCCTCTAGAACGAGGGGGATCATGGGATGAGGGTGAAAGGGGGCAGACTCAGGGGTAAATCTTAGGAAGTATTTCTTCGCAGAGAGGGCGGTGGATGCGTGGAACGGCCTCCCAGTGGAGGTGGCGGAGACAAAACCAGTATCTGAATTAAAAAAAAAAAAAAAAGGTACGGGATGGGGGATCTCTGAGGGAGTGGTAGGGATTGTAAAGCTAAATTAATTGGGTGGATGGGCAGACCGTATGGGCCATACAGTCTTTTTCTACCATTATATTTCTATTAAGCAAAGGGGAGAGGTGAAGCTAGGAGAGGAAGGAGACGAGAGCACAATTTCTGAGGTATTAAAATAG